>NC_133660.1:108647140-108947140 GCF_037893015.1 Macrotis lagotis
GATATCAAAAAATCTTAAAGTCTGTTATTGCCTATGTCTCCCCAATGCAACATAATGTCTCTATTTCTATAACCCTTTGTCCACCACAATAAATTTCTTGAATTAAATAAGAATGCTTAGCTGTACCCTTTGTATTCATTTTTTCAGTAATTTTTGCCTTCTTTATGGTTTCAACAAACCTGTGTTCCATAAAGTGATGAAACCTTGGCAGTTTCCAGTTATTTCATTTATATCTCCTGCTACCTGTCACTTAAAAATGTGATCATCAATTAGCCATTCGATGACACTTTGCATCAGTTAGATCAGAGATGCTAAGCAACCTTAAGAATCAAATTGTCTTTCAGTGTTTCCATACAAATAGGAAGAATCTGGAGTAATGAAATCACTTTTTCATACTTAATTGCTAATTTATAACTATTTATTAATTTTAAGCAAGCAAGTTATTGTCAAACATGATTTCAAATGTGATTTTGGTGATGGTACCTGTAGGAAGATATGAGAGGTGTACAAGGGAAAAATATTGAAACAAAACATTCATTAGGGTGTACTCCCTTTCTGAAATAACTCTTTTGTCAGTTCCTGCTCCTCAGAAGCAAACTATCACAATTACTCAGACCTCAAGAGATGAAGGTAGATTGCCTCCTCTCTCTCAGCTCAATTCCACCCCCAGTTGAACTTTCTTCCCTATTGAACATCTCTTCACTCATCCAAACATGATAAATTTTTCAGGTCCAGGCGAAAAGATTGCTAGCCATGGCTCTCCTTTTAATGATTTCACTTTGGGTGCTACTTTTTTAATATGTAATTTTCATTCAAGAAGTGATTGATTCCTCTACTTAAGGTGAGCTATGTCAAAGGATGTCTTTTATCTTATAAGCATGATGGAAGTTCTGGTGATTATGAATTATCCCATTTTCTGTTTTCTTATTCCCATTTTAAGTTTAGTTGATGAATATAATCATATTACCTTTAAACCTTTTAAAGTCTTTCAGGAAGGTTAAAAGCCCACATGAAAGATAACCTTTTAAAACATATGATCTGATACTAGATGATTTTTATGTATTATTGTTACTAGGGGTAGTCAGAGTTTTAAGAACTGAGGAGCAAGAATGTTCATAGTTGGGAACTTAAGTGGAATTAGTAATATAAAGAGAAACATTTCTTTAAGCAAATACTTTTCTAACTGTGCACAAAGATCTAAGATAGTCATTTAGAAAGAACAAATAATTTCCTAAATACTTTTTATGGTATGATCCATAGAATCATAATTCTGAGTGCATTATGGTACTATTTGACCACTAATTCAACCCTGGGAACTACTGAATGTGACAATTTTAGTCTAAAACTCAGATGTCAATGAAGTATTAGACTATCTATGAGATTCAGATCAGATATAGGAAAGCAAGAGCTATACTAGAGGAATTCTTTGTACTTAGAATGGGAAAAAAAGAACCAATTATCCCTTCCTCTAGATATTTGTTTGAACTGAAGCATTTCCTCGAGGCAAAGTCCTCTAAGACTAGCCCTCACTTCCATTTAACAGTCTTGATCTCTGGAAATTCAAAAAAACCCACAATATTTGGGCATCTAGTGACCTTTCTAAGACTTTTCAGCATCTGAAGTCTGAAAACTCACCTGTTATGGTGATCTGTCAAGAGGATATGTTTGTATTGTCTAGAGTGCTTACTGAGCTATTGATAAAGACTTATTTCATCTAATGAGAGGAAAAAAATCTCTGACTCAGGACTCGGAGAATCTGCATTGTGACTCTACCTCTGAATCTTATTATTTTTCTGAAATTTGGAGTTTACCGCAATGGCACTGGAACTCAATTTCTTCTAAGAATAAAATTTAAAAAGGTGAGGACCTTGAACCTGATCTCTGAGGAATGTTCTATGTATAGATAATATGATTGATCAATTAACTAACTCTCCATACTTGTGAGGACAAGAATAAAAGTTTTGAGGCAATCAGGTTGTCCTTCAACACTTATCACCTACTTTCCTAACCCTGTTTCCCTTCTCTACAAGACATTTTGAATTAGTGGTTGTTCCCTTAATGAGAGCTCACACACAGAAAAACTAGATGGGAAGCAGACTATTATTAGTCCTCAAATTTCCTGAATTCCCACAGCAAAGAAAGGCAGAAATTAGACATAGTAAAAAAATAACCATTTTTCTTAAGAGACCTAAATTCAGTTCTTCTATCATTTAATGATTAAACCATCAAGTAATCATTCACTCTATCATTGTCTTAGTTGAAACAGAGATGCTTAGAGCTATAAGGGAACTAAACAATTGAATTGCCTGTAGGATGTTTATATATATATATATATATATATATATATATATATATATATATATATATATATACATATACATATATATATACACATATATATGTATGTATGAATGGAAGAGTCTGTCTATTAATAAATTAGCCTTTTCATGTTTATTTAATTAATAGTTCAGGAATACTTATTAACTTCTAAGCAACCAAGTTATTGTTTGCCAAGCTCCCAACTGTTTTTTGGAAGGAAAGGCAAACTTTTTGTTTCTCCAATTTTAAAATTACTGAAATGTTGGAATAAAATGATTGATTGCAAACTATTGAATCAAAAGGGAAACACTTCTGAATAGGCTTATTTTCCACTGGAAACTATCACACAGCTGTGAGGGAAAGAAGTCATTAATTTACTAATAGATTTAAGTCTGAAAAATGAAAGAGGTGAGCTAGACAATCTGCAGTTCCTTCCAACTTGAAAATCCTATTATCTTTTAGAATCTTTAACAAATGTGGTTTAACAATCTACTAGTTAGGAATCTCTGATTTAGAACATCTCTTCTGAAAAAAAGCAATGAATCACATGAAATATGTGTACATTGTATTTGTATTTGTAACTTTGTTAATTCTCCTAAATGATATTTGGTTTCATAACTTCTTTTCATAGGCTGTCCCCGAAGTATAGAATATATTTCCTATCACCATGCCATAAAAATCACTAGTTTTTAAAAGATCTGTTCAAATATCATCTTGTATATGACATCTTTTCTGAACTCCTTAGCTACTAATGTCCACCCAGTTAACCTTGTCTTTATTTTTTTATATGATTAATTTTGCATTTGCTTATATATACAAATTCTTTGTCCCCTAGAAAGTATGTTTCTTCAGCATATGGATGGTTAAATGAGTTTTATTTATATCACTTCATTTCAGCAAAACATTTGACATCTAGTACGTCCTTAATATAAAATTTGATTCATTGATTAATGTCTCCTTTGTACATATCACATTCTTCTTTGAATTGTAGTATTTGTATATATTTATTTCCTTATCAGATTATAAACTTAGGAGCAGTCTATTCTATCTTTGTATCCCTATTATAGTATTGTGCATTAAAAAAAACTGAATGGAGTGTAATTAATTTTGATGGTGTAAAAAGTTTGAGTTTTTGCTGTAGGGAAGACTGATGGCTAAAGGAACTAAAGATTCAATTCTTTTTTAAGTGTTCATAATAGGCATAATATAGGTATGTTTTAAGTGTATGATTCCCAATCATCATGAGTATAAAGATAATTTATTAATATTTTAACTATTAATTATTTCATCATGACATTTGTACTAATACAGTGTGTCTAGTAATATATATAAGTCTCCTTGAGGGAAGGGATTTATTCTATTCTAAGTATAATGTCTGTCAAATAGTAAACATTTAAATGTTGTTAAATTTAATCAAATAGCTTTTTGAAAAATATAAATTTGTAGTTATTATAAATGTTTAAATTTATTTTATCAGTCACAATGCCATTTGAGATGTCTTTAGAAATTGATCATACATAACCAGAGGAATTATTTTTTATTTTTCAAAAGTGTGTTTGCTTAGTTATTATTGCTTATTGAAATAATTCTATGGTTCCTTACATGCCCATAGCTCTCAGACTAGTAACCCTTCTATATTATATTTATTTGTTATAAAAAAGTATTGAAATAGTTCTTTTGATAACATTTATATAGAAATGCCTAAAGAAAGCAGTTAACTGATGCCTGGGAAATGGTGGCATACAAGTTGATTATCTCAAATTTAAAGTATCTTTCAAACTGAAGGCCTTTTTTTAATTGACCTTTTTTTGACAGGATAAGGAAATGAAAGGGAAAAGAAACAGAGTTAAAGTATTCATTGTGTTGATCATCTTCTTGTTACTATATCAGCATCCCTCATCCTTTTGATTCTAAATAAGACTGATTTCTAAACTAGAAATCATTGGCCAAAATCACTTGGGATTCTAGAAAGAACATAATCCTTTGTGCCTCCAGATTGAAAAAGAAATTAAATTCTTACTTTTAAACCCTGAATGAACTTCTGTCTGAAGAGCCAGAAATCACTTGCTCTCTTAGAAGGGCTTATAATAAATAACCCATCCAAGGAGATTTATTTAAAACTATTTTCTGCCAAATATCTCTTCATCTTGCTTATATCAGCAAGATGTCAACATAGGTATTTTGTTGACATTTTCACATAGCCAGTCTTATTATTTTTCTATCAGGATGAGAAAATATACATTTACTTCATATTTAACTATAAATGAGTAATACAAAACCATTTTATTTTATATACATCTTGAATTTACTTTTATTTGTGAACATATTATCTCCTTATCATAATGTAAGCTCCTTAAAGGTGGAGACTGATTCATTTTTTTCAACTAAATTCACAAGGCCTAGACCAATATCTCGAACACTGTAGATAGCAAAAGATATTATTTCCACTAATAAACATAAGATATTTTTATTGTGATCATATGACTTTAAATGAAAGTTTGCATATCATTATTAGATTTTAATATTAAGAATTGTTGCATCTCAAAGCAAAGTTTGTAACTCCAAATAAAAACAGGACAAAATTCAATAGAGTCAGGTTTAAAAGTTCTCCACCAACAAATATCTCCCCAAGGGAGATAATATTTAAAGTGTTTCGAAACCTGACCAATTTTTCTCCTTTCCAATTTTTTTTAATATTTTATTTGCCCCTGCTTACTAAGATCCAGCTTCAATGACTTTCTTTTATTCCTTATATGCCACATTTCATTTCCCAACTGTTTTTTTTTTTCCATGGCTACTCCTCAAACTCTTCTTCACTTCCATCTCTTGACTTCTCCAGCTTCATTCAAAAATCTCAAATCTTACTTTCTCCAAGAGTTCCTTCATGGTAAATATACTTCCCCATCCTTACCCCCCCTCTCCACTTCTACTCCTGTGCTTCTCAAATTTTCTTCCATTACCCTTATAAACACATAATCATGTTCATGCTGGTTCCTTATTAGTGAGTCCCTTGTGTATTTGATTGACTGTTCCAATTATTTGGTGGAGGAAAGGATTTGTGTTTTTTGCTGTAGTTTGGATCACTTGGTCCAGTGACAAGCACATAGCAAGTCTTCAATAATTATTACTGATTGAAAGATTAATTAAAACCTCCTTGGTGTGTTGTCTCTCACATTAGAATGTAGACTTCATCAGAAAAAGGGCAATTTTGTTTTTCCTATTCATATCCCAACAATGTTCAGTGATTAGCATATAGTAAACACATAATAAATGTTTTTTAATTCATTTATTCCTTGAAATATTAATTCATTAAAGGGTCCTTGGTAGAGAAAAATTCATGCCCAGTGAAGAAAAATAAAAGAAATTGGGAGCTACATGCTTCCTAAAATGTTCACTGTGGTCATAAAGTCTAGTATAGCATTTAACTGGAGGAAAAATGAACTATAAATAATATGAAATTCTGAATTCTATTGATTGCAAATTACATTGGATTGATAGTAGTAAATACCAGAGCATGATTATAGGGACCTTATGAGAGTCATAAAAATTCAAAAGAGATGTCAGAAGTTATATACTGAAAAAGCCTAGAAATATTTATTATTGAAATTATGACTTACATTGAATTATCAGTCTTTTCAGTTAATACAGTATGTGACAGGGACAATTTATAGACCATGTATAGAAATAGAAGAATACAATTAAAAAGAATAGGTTTAAATTCATTGACAAAATATATGGGGCAATACCCTTTGATATAAAGTCTCCAAAAAAAGCTAGGATCAATAAATAAAGAATACCACAATTTCCAAAAGATCAATATGGAAGGTGACCCCAAAATTCAATGGCAAGTATATATAAACTATTTTCTTTTAAAAAGTTTCCTGAATTTAATGAATATCAAAGAAGAGAAAAAAAGTAACATTTCCACATTAAACTGTAGAATAGAAAAGGGGATTATATTTTTAATATAAAATATAAATATAATAGGGGCAGCTAGGTGGCTCAGTGGACAGAGCACTGGTCCAGGAGTCAGGAGGACCTGAGTTCAAATCTTTCCTTAGACACTTAAAAATTGCTTAGCTGTGTGACCTTCAGAAAGTCACTTAACCCCATTGCCTTAAATAAATAAAATTTTTAAAAAGAATATAATAAGTTTAACAAGTTACTTTTGAAGCTAACCTGTTTCATAGTATTTCCCTTTGAATTTCCTTCTACTCCCTCTGTATATTTTTAAAAGATGCAGGGGGTGGCTAGGTGGCATAATGGATAAAGCACCGGCCTTGGAGTCAGGAGTACCTGGGTTCAAATCCGGTCTCAGATACTTAATAATTACCTAGCTGTGTGGCCTTGGGAAAGCCACTTAACCACATTTGCCTTGCAAAAACCTAAAAAAAAAAAAAACATGCTTTAATAATCCTCTTTTATTCCCTTTCTAATTTGCTCACGTGCTCCTAAATAAAAAGTAAAAACAAAAACAAAGCACAATTCTTGTAACAAATATGTATAATCAAGAAAAACAAATGCACAATTTGGTCATGTCTGAAAGTGCATGACTCATTCTTTAATTTGAGTTCATCATTCTTCTTTTAGGAGATAGGTTGCATGCTTAATCCTTAATCTTCTTAAGAATTTTTACTGTTTACACCAAAAGTTTAGAGTATAGATTTAAGGAAATATATATTTAGAAGAGTGTGGCTGGTCATGTGTCAAGAATAAAATTTAACTGATAGGCAGTCAAAGTGATGTACTAGTAACCATAAAATGTGAAAAAATATCTATAGGTAAGCTTTTTTGCCCATTGACTAGATTCTTTGCATGAGAAAAAAAGGATAGTAATTATGCACAAAGAAATAACAGATTAGCTCAGTTCTAAAGAAAAAAAAAGAATCAACTTTATTTTTTAAAATTGGAAAAAGCTTATTATATCCTTAAGATTAATTATATAATACATTGTATGATTAGGAAACATTGTTGAAAAATAAGCTTAAGACTAACTTTTGGGGGGCAATTAGTTGGCATGGTGGATAGAGCACAGGCCCTGGAGTCAGGAGTACCTGAGTTCAAATCTGGCCTCAGACACTTAATAATTACCTAGCTGTGTGGCCTTGGGCAAGCCACTTAACCCCATTGCCTTGAAAAATAAAAAGACCAGCTTTTGGTCTTTGAAAACAATTTTTTTTAAATAATCAAGAAACAATACAATGAAATTTTTGTTTTCTCAACTTTTCTGTCAATTTTTGTGCCTAGGAATATATGGTCTGGTCTCAGAGGTCACTTAAGAAAAATCTTAAATTACCTTCCAGAATGATTGGATCAGTTCATAGTGCCATCTGCAGAGCGTTAAATCACTTGTTTTTTGTCAATTTAGTAATCCTGATGTAGGAAGGTATTTAAAAGTTGTTTTAACTTAACCCCATTACCTTGCAAAAACCAAAAAAAACCTTATTTTAATGTGCATTTCTCCATTCATTTTTAATTTTAGAGTATTGTAAAAATATAGTATAATTTGTATTTCCTCCTCTGAGTCTATAACCATATTTTCACCATTGATCAAAAGAGTAATATCAATTATTCTTATAAATTTGGTTTAGTCTTATATGTATGTATATATATGTACATATATCCAAATAGACACACATACACATATATTAAAATGAGAACATTATCATAAAACTTGATACAAAAACTATTCAAATTTTCTCTTCTGGTTTTAGTTGCATTGGTTTTATTTGTTCAGAAAGGTTTCAATTTTATGTAATCAAATGTTTTAACTCCTATAAATTTCCCTGCCTCTTTTTTCCTAACACAAATTATCACAGCATATGTGTATATAATTCTCAAAAAGAATTTATAGGGATGAGGTTTCATACTGGTCACTTTATTGATATTCTCTCATAGGATCATAGGATTTATAGTTAGGAGGATCATCACTGGTAATTTAATCCAGCACCTTCATCTTATGGATGGCAAAATATCTTGTTCACAGTCATATAATGAGAAAATAATAGTAATTCAGTATGCTCAAATAAATTACTTTTTGCAGAAGGGAATTAGGAGATGTGGTAAGACATTTGGAAGGTCTGATGAATATTATTGATTGTAACTTGATTATATAAGAATTCTAACAGCCTCATTTTTTTTTGAGCTATTCATGTTTTGTTTACTTTGCATTGTGCCTTTCACTTCTCTTAATATATGTTAGGTTAAGACAACCCAGAATCTCATATTTTAAAGTCACTCAGAATTAGTAAAGTGCCTGGATTTGGTTAATCACTCTGGTCTTGGGCATAAAAATCATGCACCTTCATTACTTCAACCCTGTGTTGATACAAAAATGAATGAACAAATCTTATATCCTTCCTATAAAACAGTGTTCCCTAATTGGTTTTGTATATTATCAACAAATACACTTAATTGTATTGAATAAATGTGAAATTTACTTTAAAGCAATACTTGACATATTTAACCTACAGAATTCAAAACCCAGAAAGCCTGATTTAAAATTCAGTGATCATTCCTTTACAGTGTACTCCCATTTCTTCCCCCAAGAATGTCAGAAAGTATGGAAGAATGCCAGAATCATAGGGGGTCTTAATCTAGGAGCAACAAAGAAAGAAAATATCTTCTTTTGTATTAATGACATTTCATTAATCCAAACTATGAGTAGTCTCAGCTGTTAGTAAGTTATTCAAAAAGTGACTGTTCTAGTTGCCAAATACTCTATAATATAAGTTGGGGCAAATGGAAGTCAAATCAACCTCTGATTTCATCATTAAGAAGATTTCACATCATGAAAATGATGCAAGTTCTTATAAGTGAATTCGTTGTTCATTTTTAGTCTTAGAAAAGTGAGACTGATGCTGAGAAGTCAAATGATTTGACCATGGTATCACAGATATTTCATGTCAGATACAGGAAGAACCTCATACCAATTTATTCTAATTCCAAGTCAGATTATCCAGTGCATTACACTGCCTTTCAGCTTTTAAGTAGAAAGCTGTTCACTTCCAAATAGTCAACAGGCTAATTCATTCAGTTTGGGAGAGATTTTGTTTGGACTTGAAAAAGATAATAAATAGTCGTTCAATAGAGACTATGGTTAGAGATCACTAATTGTTAACATCTGTCCTTAAAAATGTATACCCCACAACTGTCTCTTCTATATTTTATGACATGAAATTCTGTTTAAATTGAACTATGATCCAAATGTTTATATGGATTCAAAGTTCTTTGACTTTTTCCCCAAGCAAAAAATATCATTTGAGATTTTTTTCATTTCAAGTCACTCATTCATATTTTTTCAACAGCAAAAAAGATCAATTTGGTTTACTTGGTCTTATCTAACTATTCTTCCTTCTTTTATGGTCTTTTTTCCCATTTCTACTTCATTATATTGCATGGAGGAGACAAAGTTTTTGATTAAGGTCAATAAGGATAATTGCACTTTTATTTATGATAAAAAGTTAGGGAAATGTTGATAGACTATTTTTTCCATCTCTTTCTTGTCTTCCTTCCCTGATTATCTTTAATTGTTCTTAACAAAATCTGATTTAGTGGTCTCCACACTAAGATTTATGCAAGTCTCATTTTCCTCTTTCATTCTATCATTATTTGTATAGGTACTAATCTATCTTTCTCCTTTGTAAAGTTTCTCAAATGAACTTATAATGTAAACCAGTGTTGTCCTTTGTTGCTATATATTTAGAATTCAAAAGGATAACAAATGTTTATTGGCCAAAATGATTTCAGGGATTCTTTACTGTCATTGCTCTAGTATTGTGATTAGTCTAATTGATGATCATCACAATCAATGCCATTTAATTTAACCATTTCCTATTTTTTTCCAACATCAGTGGGTTGTTTTAATATATTTGGTTAGACTTGGATTCTGATATAGATAATCACAGATCTCTAGCTCCAAGGGAATTTTAATATATTTGGTGCTAAGCTGTGATTCTATCACTACAAGGAACTACAAGTGTGGAAATTCCTTCCACTGATACATTTAACAACTCAAAAGTGAATTATAATATTAAAAGAGTTATCTTCATCATAGTGTAAGTACTCATTTTTTTTTTTTTTTAGTTTTTGCAAGGCAATGGGGTTAAACGGCTTGCCCAAGGTCACACAGCTAGGTAATTATTAAGTGTCTGAGGCCAGATTTGAACTCAGGTACTCCTGACTCCAAGGCCAGTGCTCTATCCACTGCGCCACCTAGCTGCCCCATAAGTACTCATTTTTAACGGAATGTTTAGCAATTATCTTCCTGTTTTACACAAAAATTCCATGAGTTAATTAAAATCCAATATATACCTATATCTAAATTCATATATAGGTATATAATATGGTTTAATCATTGTTACATGTAAAGATTTATGTGGAAATGAAAAAGATACACACATATATAAATCATCACTTTTCTAGGAAGAGGATTTGATGGAATAAAATTAAAAAACAAGGTCATAATGTTCTGCTGTTTATATTTTTTAACCAGAAACAGCTCATTAAAATCATGAAAAATGACTATATGATGCTGTTTAAATTTTTTTTTACCAGAAATAGTTCATTAAAATCATGAAAAGTGAATAAATGATTGTAATAGATTTTGACATCTGTTTCTTGGCACTGGCAAAGTTCCCCAGTAGAAGTGCTAAACAGTTACTTTTAAATATCGCTTCAGCATTGGAAAAGTGCAATGTAAAATAAGATAAAAAAATCATTTTTTTCTTTAGAAATAGTTTCAGCAGTGAAAGGAATTAGGCTTATCATTTTGTTTGTCTTGGAAGCTTGCAGGTTCAATCTTCGGGAGCCTTAGAACCTTAGAACCATTTCTTTAACTTTATTATTAAATTTTTGCAATGGGCACAGAGTAGTTAAGTGACTTGCTGGTGGTTAATAACTATTAGGATTTAAGCCTAAGTCTTCCAAATTTGATAGAATTTATATTCATCATAGCAAGCTTCTTTTTTTAGCTTCAATATTTCTATATTTCCATAAATTTGGCCCACTTATTGAGATATTATTTGGCACTAAGTACATGAAAGACAATAAGATATTTTTGTTTCATTTTATTATTTATACTTCCTCTTTACTTTGCAAAGTTTCCTTAATTAACAGTTATTTTTGAATTATATTGTTAAATTGATTGTATATTTAATATATTATATATTTAATACAAAGGAAAATATGGTAAATATTAGATCAGGGACACAGTGTTAGAGGTGTTACAGCAATAAATTCTTATTTTATGCAGCAGCTAGTCTAATTACTTCCAAGTAACTTTGTGGATTAGTATCCCCTGATCTTACTTCTAGAAGAGATGAAAGGTGGACTTACATTTTAAAGGCAGATCACTATTTCATTAATCAGAGGTTGATGGATAAAAAATATGCTGGAAAAAAAACTGTGAGTAAAGGAATGGAAAAGGGAAAACTAAAAGCATATTTAAGTAAGAATTTGCTCATAATCATACAAATTAATAAGTGACATGCAGGATAAGATACCAATTTTTAATAGATTTATTTTAAATATTTACGAGAAATAAAAGTGAAGAATTTTGAAGTGGACTATTTTGTTAGAAATATTGTTGAGGAACAGGATAAAATGAAACTAAACAATTCAGGGGTTTACTAAATGTCACAATGGGTTTTTGGCCAGGGGAATCGTCTAATGATCATTTGTATTAGCATTATAGTCCTGGTTGTGGAAAGGAAGAGTTGATTGCCAATAACATTTGAAAGGAGAAAAAAGGGGTTGATTGATTGGATGTAAGAGATGTAAGGAGGAAGACAAAGAAAAAGCCAACAAGAATTAACAGAAACAGAAAATTTAAGATGGAAGTTGGTTTAGGAAGGTAGAGAAATCATGAATTCTATTGATTTTCTGCATTTAAGGTATTGCTTAGATGAACTTTTAGATGGAAATGTCAACAAACTATTTGAATATATGGCATGGAATGTTTGGAGAGAGCTAATGGCTATATAGATTTTGTTATCGTCACATAAAAAAATTGATCACCATTTCTCCCCTACTCCCTAACCTTTAACATGGCAGGTAATTAAAATGTTTTGAATTGAATAAAGCTGTGAGAATTGGAAGAAATCAGCAAAACCAGGAAAAAAAGCACTCAGAATTAGACTAAAAGTCTCTACATTTAATACTTTGGTATCTACCTGCCTTTAGATAAGATAGAATAACTGGGAAAAAAGAGATATAAGAATGGCAAAAAAATGGAAGAACCATGGAATTCAAATGGGAATATAAGGTAGAATAGTAAATCTTATCAAATTTTTGAAAGAAACATGTAGAGTAATGCCTGAAAAATTAATAGATTTTTTTGATTTAGAAGTTGAAGAGATATAATTCTATACAAAAATGTGGTGAAAACTAGATCACAAAGAATTAAAGAGAGAATCAGTGATGAGAAAATGAAGGGTTAATGGAGATGATCAATATCTGTTTGTCTGGTAAAAGGAAAGAGTATATTGTAGTTAAGGAGTTATTAAAGTTAAAAAAGCTATTTTAAGGTAAGGAAAACCTGAGTGAATTTGTAGACAGGGAAGAGTGAGTAGAGTTGGAATATAGCCACATTTCTCTTATCTTTGACTAGACACTTTCTTCCAAAAATTCACTTTCTTCTTGTAAAAAAGAAAGCGAAACCTTGAGCAATTATGCTGCAATAGAGAGTGTTAACTCTATTTTTAGCCTTAATCATGTATGTGGGTAGAACTGAGCCTGAGTAAAATTGAATCCTAGGCAAATTTTATTGTCTGTCTTATAATTTGATTCTTATATTTTCCTTCCTCCTTTCTTAATGGTATTTGATATGCCAACATCACAGACAAAAAAAGGGACAATTAGCACATCTCGGGATATAAATGAAAAGTTTAGTTAAGTAAGCTGTATAAGAATAAAGTATAATCTTTTTAAAACTAACCAACAGTCAGGTAATCAACAAATATTTATTAAATACCTATTATTTCTCAGACACTTCAGTCATCACTGATTTGAGTAGATATACTTGGTGTTGGAATTGATGCTAGGGAAACCTGGCCCACTCAACCCTTCTGGATATTGCATTCTAAATAGCATAGCATTAGACTAGGAAACTCTGGTTTATATCTTGCTTCACAAGCTGGACTGCACTTGCCTTTCTCTATGTTTTTTTTTTCCTTTTGGGGCTTTTGATTTCCTGTATTAAGAATTCATTTCAAACCTATCACCCATGATAGTCATTCTTATAATGATGCAAAATAAAACAAAACAGAACCTTCTAAATGACTAAGTTCATTTATCATTCTTCAAGCCATCCTCCCATCTCATAGGCCATAGATCCACTTATGGTACATAGAAACACAGGGGTCGAAAATAACAAAAATAATTGGGTGCCAAGGGAGAGGGAATTAGTCTTTCAGGAAAAAAAAATAAAATGACATCAGATCTTTTGCCTCTAGGCAGTATGATGCCCAAAGGTATTCAGATTCTTTCAGAATGGTGCCCTATATAAAACTAGAAAATTCATGATCTTTCTTTCCAAACTCCTAACTTTTCAATTTATGTTAATGACTCCACCACAAATCTCCATGTTTTTGAAATCTTAGTATCACCTTTTCCTCCTTTCTTTTACCCCCTTCTGTCTAATGAACCAAGTATTTTCTATTCTTTTCTCTCATTTTGTCACTGGCACTCTTGCCTCCCTTTCCATACTTTCTCTGCATACAGCATGTGCCAGGTTTTCTGGTCCAATGCAAACCATTCATTGATCTTTTATCTCCAGTGACTCCCCATGACCATGAGCCCAATCTGGTGGGGTAGACTGCCTCCTGGATCACTTCCCACCTAATAAGAATCGCTACATGAAATAACTGGCAAATATTAACTCCTTCCTCACGAAAAGAGTAAGAAATCTAACAAACTGCTCTAATATCCTGACCATGATCCTCTAATTAGTAGTAAAATACTTCAAATCCTTAAACAATAGACTACATGATGAAGTCATTCATATTAAATGACTTGGAAGGTTTAAGTTGTGACCTTTCCCAGGAATATTCAAGTTTTTTTCAATGACATGCCACTGTATTATGAATTATAGGGATTCCAATTCTGATTGTTAATTACCACCTGCGTAACCCTATGTAAAAACCTCTAGCGATAGTTTCTTCATCCTGAAATAGAGCATGAGACATGATTTCTAACATTCTTTTTAAACATAAATCCTATTATCCAATAAAGTATGAAACTAATTTAATCTCTAAATGTGTAATTTAACTTGACTGCAAGTGGAGACATTTGCGAAATAAGAAGTGCTCCTCATTGCTCTTGAAATCACTCACCTTGGGGGATGCCCAGCATTTGAAGAATGGCCAAATTATGGTACATGAATGTGGAATACTATGGCTCTGTAAGAGATCATGAGTGGACAGACTTCAGAAAAGCCTCGAAAGACTTTCATGAACAGATGCTGAGTGAGGTGAGTAGAGCCAGGAGAACATTGTACACATTAACAACAACATTGTATGACAATCAGCTATGATGAACTTAGCTCCTCTCAGCACTTCAGTGATCATGGAAAATTCTAAAAGACCTGTGATAGAAAAAGTCCCATCCAAGAAAAAAATCATGGAATCTGAATGCAGGTCCAAAACATAATATTTTCACATTTTAAATCTTGTTTTATCCTTTTTGTCTTTTCTCATGGTTTTCTTTCCCTTCTTTTATAACATTACTAATATGAAATTATGTTAAACATGATTGTACATGTATAACTTATATCACATTGCTCACTGTCATCGGAAGGAAAAAGGGAAGAGAGGAAGAGAAAAAAATTGAAACCTATCTCTTCATATAATTGGAAAAAAATAAAATAACATTCAAAAAAATAAAGAAACAAAAAAGAAACTATTTACTCTGCCTAGTAATGAGATTTACCCTGTATCTGAGTTTTTAACATTTTAGTCTCTCTTCTTGTTAATTCATATGACCTTTATTTTTTATTCCTTTCCCAGAGATTCATCATTTCAGTTGCAATGCAATATCCTTATTCAACTCTGTATAATAGCCAGAAATTAACTTACTTAGGTCAAGAAGAACTCCAGATGTAGAACGACACATGCAGAGATGAATCAGTCTGAACAGCTAGTCAAACATGCCCCTTACTGGTTCCCAAGGATTGCTTATCAGATGACTGAAAATCCATATTCAAAATGAGCAACAACAACAACAAAAAGACACATTGATCTTTATGTGATGTTGTTTAATGATATAGCCTTACTTTCCAAATCATATTTTTTCTGAGAATTCTTGAAGGATTTTGATAATTTATTTGAGCTAAATCTAAAGAAAAAATGAATATTTGTGATAACTGTCACATAAGATTAATTGCATGCTAGATTTTTTGGCTGTTTTCTCTCTTTTATTGAATTATAAAAATAATAAACTTTTTTATATGTGATGTGAATCATAGCTATTTGTTTTATAATTCTTTAATATACTTATCAGGAAGCTTATATTCTAGCTACTTTGTTAAGTGTCTTATCCTTCTAGTAGACTGAAAGGTTTGTGTATTAAGGAATCATTTCTTATTTCAAATGTGAAACTCTTAGTCTTCATTTACTCTAATATGATAGAAATGCTTTATATTTGGTTTTAATGTCAAAGTCAGCTTTAGGAAGACCAGCTTAAGGATACAGGATCTCATCATTTGCAGAATGACCATTAAGTCATGTATTATCTGAGCATAGCAGGACATGATGTCTTGTGCAGGCCTTATTTATTTCTTCAGGGACAATGGCAGAGTAGGAGTGGAAGATAAAAAGAATAATATGGTAGTTTGAATACCTAAAAATACTAGTTAAAATAGTGTACTCAGTACAATGAAAGATTTATCCAACAATTCACAAAAATGATTCTTCAAAAGTCACATCAACTTTGACATTCGCAATAAAACATGGTATCAGAGATACCATGATCATCTTTTTATTTTCAAAAGTACTCTTTTTTATAAAAGGCAAATCTAGCTTTCTAAGTCATTTCTCCCAGTGCTGCTCCCTTTGTATTATGTTTCTCTTACCTATGTATTGCTGTTTCAAGAAATCCAGACTTTATTTTTTAATAATGCAAAAAATCAACTATGAAAACTAAAGAACTGGGGATAGTGCTGAGGAATGAATGCTTTTGAGTATTTAGTAGCCTCACTACTGAGTGCTGTTAAAAGGACATTTAAAAGTGTGAAGGAGTTAATGTACTTCCTTAAGGTATCAAACTCTTATTTATAAATTGAAATGTTTGTGTGGCTAAATGGTTCCAGTATGATTAAGAACAGCTCCCCAGGGATGGAAAATCACCATGATTAGTTGCCAATTTGAATGGAATATTAACTGATTAGAGCCAGGTTGGACTGTATACTGAAACTGGACATGGAGGATTTTCATGTGGAGATGTTTTGTTCTTCAGTTCTATCATCCACTGAGTATTTTGATCACACACTACATGCTCCCATTATCAACTGTCTTACTGCCTTTAGGCAGATTCCCTTATCAATACCTGCAGAGAAGAAATCAGGGTTCTTTGCTAGCTGAAATTTAAGTATCTACTTCAACTTTATAGTAAAATGAATTCACATGATTTGTGTATGTTTCACAATCAACAAAATTATTGATGTATTCTCTTGCCCCTCATTTTCCTTTTCCCCACAGAAAAAATAATGGATGTGATGATTCTATGATAGTTAACAACTGAAATACATTTGCCAATGTTTCAAAGGATTCTTAAGACTATCTACCCTTTAATCCTAACTAATATTTCTAGAGTTTCATAAAGTTATAAAGCACTTTGCATATATTATCTCATTTGATCCTTGCAACTATCCAAGAAGCAAATTATACAGATAGGCTCATTTTCATTTTATAGAGAGGAATTTGAGTCCCAGAAATGTTAAGGAATGAACTAGCCCTAGGCCACATAGACTTAATGATTGGAAGAATCTGTATTTGAACTACTAGCTATCTAAATCCAAGATTAATTTCAATTACATCATGACATCTTGTTTTTCAGAAATTAAGTGAAAAAAAATTTTAGTTTATGAATAAATTAATATCTAATGCAGGTTTTTCAGAGGCTTTGCCAGTGAAATTTAACTCTAAATGCTCCTGCCAAACTAGAAAGACTAGGAATATGGAACTTTTGATCAGATTTTTATTCTCTTTTTTAAGAACCACTCTCTATAAGGGGATCGTATCTAGATTGATTTCAGGTGGCAGAGATATTCAAGCACAGAAAAGTCAGAGTCTAAGACTACATAATTATTAAGCCATGTAAGGGCCCCAGTTTGGTTCAGGGAGCACTGACAAAAATCACAGCTGTTTCATTAAATTAAGAACATGTTATTAAATGCTTTAAATTAAATCTTACTAGTTTAAACTAATCAGACTGAAGTTATTCATGAGTGAATCCTCTGAATTTAAGATTTTCCTAAAGAAAATGAATTTTATTACTTTCAAATACCTTCAGTCAAGGTGTGTAGACTTATAAAATTAGGATAGAAGGATGCCCTAAAGGCCTTTGCTTCTAACAAAAAGAATATTTGTAATTAACAATAATTATTTGGATGTAAATGGAGTTTCTAAGGTATTTGCTGGTATTAGTTTTTTCCTCTGAAATACTTTCAACATTCTTTTATAATAGACTATGATTTGCATTTCTTTCAAAGAAGGGGAATTCTAAAGATAGAACTTCAGTTCATTCAAATTCAAAGGACTCATGAAATGAGGATTAAATAATTCCTGCAGCAAAGCTTTGTACCAGGTAAGGAGGACACAAAAACAAAGGAAGGCATATTTCCTGTCCTCCTGAAACTCACAACTTAGTAGATAGATAAACCAAAGACAAAAAATATTTTTATTACAAATTAGAGCATTGGGAATCCAAAAGAAAAATGCTGACATGATTCAAGGAGGAAAGAGCTTTAACTTGGGGCATGAGTTCACTATGAAAGAGCTGAACATTTTATCTTGGGAATTCAGGACTTCAGAATGCTTGGGGCAACTCTTAACATTCCATTTCTAAATGGAATGGCTGAAGTGAGATCAAGTATTGTGGGTTCCAATTGAGTTCAACTTTAGAAATAAAAACATAAAGAACAAACACTACTAAAGTGTTACTTGTCATTTCTGGGAGTCACCTATATTAGAAAGCTCTCTCATGCAAAGACATATAGCTGCTTCTCTTTAGTTTGTAATCTTAGATAATTGCAGTAAATCTAAAGCACTCTTGGGTTATATATCTCAGGTAACCTCTCATGCTTCTTTGCCTTTCCTTACTGCTCCTGGAGGCTCATGTCATTGATGTGCTAATGCATCTGAGGCTGCTGCTGTTGCTAATTCCCCTTAGGAAATTATTGGATTCTAATTTTCTTTACTCTCTTTTTTTCCCCAGCTTCCTCTAACCACAGCAATACTTAAATATTTTTCCCTAAATTTCTTCTGGATCAGAGTTGGTTTTTTAACTAATTTTTTTCATGTTCACCCAAACCCTGAACCTATTTTTGGCTACATTTTGCTCAGCAACATTTTGGCATCTCAGGGTGGGTGAGCAGCAACTCGGGCACCAGGAGGCCTGCTTCTCACATATGTCACATCTTAATTTTATTTGCAAGCATACCCTCTACCTGGGTTAAAGTCCAGCTTAGTTTGAAAGTTTCCCTCTGCCAAGATTAGAGACTTGGTTGTGCTGCCTTGTGGAACCTGATTTTTGGCTAGTCACTCCCTTTTTTGGCTAGAAGGGACCTGTTGTGGAGCAGTGACAAGAGACCTTGTCCTGTGAATACACTTAACTTGATGCTGCTCAGCCTTTCAGCAAGGGCTGCAGTCTTGGAAATTCCTGAGCTGTTATTGCCCACCCCCCAAAGTTCTGAGGATGCTTGGATATGGGGATAACAATCTCAGGTCCCTCCTGGGAGACTGAGGAGTGACATTTGAGATTAGTGGTGAATCTGGTCTATGGTCTAGTCCACTAATGTTTATACAAGGGTTATTTTTTTCTGCTTCTAAGACTTAACAATTGCTTAGACTGTGAGTTAAATCACTAGTCAATCCAAAACTTAAGGTCTCTAGTGCCATAAGATCATTTCTATTTACTTAGTCCCTTAGATTGTATAGAGCTATGAGATTGCTGTGATCTTGTCCTTGAATAGTCTTTTCTGTGTTTTCTCTGCTTTTCCTCCTTCCTTTGATGAGGCAGCACTTTCTTTTCAATTCCTTCTCTCATCAGGCTAAATTTTACTCTCCCTCTTATTGCCTAAAGGATGGCTAGCTATGGCCACATTCTTTCTTTCTCCCTTTCTCATTATGGTATGTTTGTATGAGTGAATTCCATCCATCACCACTTTTCTTGGAAAAGATTTTTTAAGAAGTAAGTGGTCTTGGAATACACTTTTTGTTCCTCCTCCCTTCTTGCCAGCTATGGCTACTGTCTCTCTCTCTCTCTCTCTCTCTCTCTCTCTCTGCATGTGTATGTGAGGTAATTTCATCCCT
Organism: Macrotis lagotis; assembly: GCF_037893015.1. Classification (NCBI taxonomy): domain Eukaryota; kingdom Metazoa; phylum Chordata; class Mammalia; order Peramelemorphia; family Peramelidae; genus Macrotis; species Macrotis lagotis. The sequence goes on from NC_133660.1 coordinate 108,666,988, forward strand.
TGAAGCTTTGAAATGTATATACATATATATATATATATATATATATATGTACATATATATATATATATATTTATGTATGCTGTGAAATTCGTATGTCTCTAAAATCATAAAGCAGAATATAAGGACCCCCTGGGCACACTGCCAGCACTGGTTAAAAGAAATGGCCTAAAATTATGACTGGTCTTAATTGGCATGATCTCAAGGAAATTTAAACCATAGGTGCCTAATTTACAATGTCTTGTTTAAGGAAATATGTGTGTCTCTGTGTGTGTGTGTGTGTGTGCCCAGATCCTAGCTGCACACAACCACTTCCCAGGTCCTAGCTACCCAACTACTTTCCATGACCTTTCCCCATCTACCACATAAAAGGAAAGTGAACTTGCATCTATTTTGTATTAATCAGGTGGTCAGATATTTTGTAATTTTGTTCTTTGAGAGACAAATCAAAATCTCTTTGAAAATAGAGTTTGCAGTCAGTTTTGGGTTGAAAGGTAAAGGAAAGTAGAAGAGTTAAAATAATAGGTTGGGAAGATTTAAGAAAAAAAGAATCTTGAAAAGAAAATATAGAAGTAAGGACAGAAAATTTACTAGGTTTACATGAAAATCCACATATGTTCAAAGCCTTTCCTATCCATGGATGGGGTAACCTTGAGCCAATTTCCTATGGTTCTAGGCATATTGAGATAACATGAGGAAGTTTAACTTTGTGGAAGCAGCAAGAATTGAGAATGAGAATTTGCATTTTGATTTCAGCTAGAACAGATGAATCAGTTTGTATTCAGCTTTAATCTAGGTGAGAGAAATCTTGTTTTGTAAGTTGGAAAAAATGAGGAAAGTTAGAGTAATGGAGCTAGCTTGTTATCTGCCACCACATGGAGATAGGATCTTATCATTTTAAGGAGTCAAGATGGAGGTGGCTAAGTGCTCAAACTTCCTAAGTTTGACTTGCAAAGGTCATTCATATAACTCTTCTACAAAAATACTAAATAATTGAAATTATAAATTGAATTTCTATAAGGTACAATTTATTTCGGTCTCATTTTAAGTTTAATTTAGTATTCTTACTATATAAGGGAAACTTGTTAGTTTTTAAGTGGTTTTTCAGCTAAGTCATCTGATTTGTAAAAGGAATTAAGGGGAACCAGCCCTCTACGTTATAATGAAGGTCAGTTTATTATTTCATAACTCAACATGGTTTTTATTAGGAAATCCAATATTCTTGAGACAGTTATCTGTAAGGAACTTTGAATGTTCATTTACCAAAATTTAAGCCATCTGAGAACCATGTGTTTATAACTCTTTACAGTCTGTATTTCAAAGGAAATTACCTTAAGCTTATTTGGCTATTATGAAAATTGTGAAATTGTTAACTGAATTATTGAGGTTACTGTGAATTTTTTTTACATAGATAACATAATGGCAAATTTTATTTTAACCTCATGCAATGTAAGAAGAGTACTTTGATTAGGTATAGTTCTCTTTGGCTTAAAAATTCCTGAGACTCCTTGCTTTGACAAAAGAAAGGCAGACCTTGATAATTAGGGATTTATTTTGTTTGAAAAACTTTTGGGGATTCATTTGTGGTACTTAAAATACTTTACATTAATGAAACTTTCCAATTTGAAAAAAAATTACCTTGAGGTTGGATGAGATAGCTATCATTGATAAGTTCTCATTTGGTAATTTTGTCCTTTACCATCATGTTATAAAGGTCTTTTAATGTGATATGTAGAAGGCCTAAGATTATCTCTGGGAGTTTTTAACTGGGAAGCTGATCACATTATGTCAGCAAATTCTCTAGTACTCTGGGGTGAGAAAAAAAAAACAACCATGTATTTATAAAAGAGAATATATTAGAATAACTTACTTAATATTTGCTATTTGCCAATGAGACAAAATGGGAAAAATAATGCTTTTGAAATTTGTTAACTGGGTGACTTAACAAAGTTAGTCTCATCCATATTTACTTCATGTGATTGTAAAGTGCTTCATATAACTCAAACACTTTATATGTTAACTGTTATTATTGAATTAAGTATAAATGCTTAACACCTGATAATTTTATATGAGGGTTCTAAATGTGAACAGTGTTCAGTGATGCTAATGTTGACAAGAAGTCTAATTTTACAAGAATTTAACTATATTGGAATCATCTTGCAATGGGTTTCTTTTAAGTTTCAAATAATATTAATTTTCTTGGTTTTAATGTATGAATTAGTCAATATTTTAAGTTATTTTTTCAATATGAATATTATTTAGTATGAGCTGAAAGAAACTTAAAAGAAAAATCAGTGAGTGGAAGATTATCTTTTTAATCAACTTTATTATTTATCAACTCTTAAACTGCCAAATTTTTTCAATTTTTCCTAAAATTTAAAAGCATTGTACCTACAACTATTTGTTGTCACTTATGAAAATGTAAATTATTGAAGCTATTGTTATAATTTGAAACATAAATTTCAAGGAATAGAATCTACCTCAGGACAGATGGGTGAACAGTCAGGGACAGCAAACCCAATTCCCTTCTTTAAGGTCCTTGTCAATTCTTTTGTTTTGTCAGTTGGGAAAAATATTATATTTTTGAGATAACTTATGTATCTATGAACTGACACATTCTTTTTATTGCAACTCCTTGAGAAGAAAATAACTATATCTAGCCTTAAGCTGTGATTGCAATTTTTCTATTTGGGGTGAAAGACTTTAGACTAATTGATTTTGAGGTTAGGGTTCATGTACTTTTCTCTAGCTGATCATTCAGCTGGTAATCCACTAGTTACCTAAAGGATGTAGTCGTGAACCATTACAGGTAAAGGTCAACAGAATAAAATGAAAATACATTGAAAGGATCATCTTTGATCTGAGTCCAAGATAAATTCCTTCTGAATCTTTTCCTTATTGTGCTCCTTTGAAAATGAATATTTCCCACCTGCTTATTTATTTCTGAGTAAAACTGTGAAGTGGAATTATATCAATCCTAGCTTTTACCTGAACTCAACAGAGAACTGAGGGTGTTTGATAACTTATCCATACTTTTCTCCCTTCATAGCAAACCTGCATTCAGAGCAGGTATAAAAATTATACCATTTTTGCTTTACAATTATCTACAATTGTAGCCAGTAGACTGGTATATAGCTTTGGCATCAATTGTCAGCTAATGTTCTTATGGAAATTATGATCCTTTAGCATTTTAAAATGCTAAATGGAAATTTAGTCAAATGATAAAGATTTTGTGACATTAAGATATGATTTTTATCATAACTAACTTAAGTTTGTGCTAGGAAAAAGGAAAGTTAGTTAACTAAATATATCAGATGACCTGTAATCTCTTTTAAACAAATTTGTTTAAGAGAAATCTATGTTCAGCTAAGTTTATCATTCCTTTTAAACATTGCCAAAAGGTTAAAAAAATATATTTTTAAATCACTTACTGGATACATACTGTTCTAAGATGTTTTACAAATGTACATGTTACAAGCTCAAGTTAATCTCACAATATGAATTCACTTTTATATTTGAATTATATTCTAATCATTAGTTTATTAGTGGAAACTAACTCTCCAAGAATAAACTGGGTTTTGATTGAATAATGCCAAAAATAAAGAATTGAGTTTTCTGCGCATATTGACCGACCAGAGTTGTGAATACCCTGGTCTGAGAGGTTCCAAATTTCTTTTTTCTAAGTTCTGACCCGATTATTTCTCAAAGAAAATTTGTGTCAAGTTGTCCTTTCCCCAGAAACCAATATCCCTCCAACTAAACTGAGCTAGAGAAAGTCTCTCTCTGAGATAAAAACCTGACTTGGACATGTCAGGTAAACTGACTCAATTAGCAAATGATCCAATCTGTGTTGGGATCATGAAGTATGATTTTTGTTCTGTTTACCTGCATTGCTATTTTTTTCCCAAGTCAAGTCCTTCCTGGGTCTCCTGACTTTTCTCCTTACTGGCCTCTATCTGAGACTGGGAGCCAGTGCTTTCTTTCTCTTTCTTGTGAAGTTTGATTTCTCCAGCTTACAAAATACATCTCAATATCCCAGAACCCGGAGCTAATGCCCCTTAGGTCCTGTCTCAGTCCTAAATTTTGGGTGTACTTTGATTCCCCTTCAAACATGACCTGCTAGGTAGGGACAACTCTATGTCCCTTTTTTAGCTAGAATTAACTTCACAAAGCCTTTACCCCAACTCCCAAATGAATTTGGTCCTAAATTGTTTTGAGTGGAGAGAGAAATTTTTTTTCATAATTAATCTGTTCCCTCTGCAATGACCAAGCATCTTACATTTAACATTGCTCAAGTCAAAATAAACTCCTACCCCCATTCCATTGTCCTAGTTAGTGAAGTGAAGTCAATGAAATTTTAGTAAAATACCTTGCAAAGTTATGAACAAAAGAATGAATCCCTACCCTTGCTTGAAAGGATTGTCTTTGAGCTACTGTCTCCTATCCACATATCCCTCCTTAACTCTCATTATCTCATCTCTACATCACTTAGCTACCCACCCTGCCACTTATGCCTATATTTCCTTATGGTTTCCTATGTAGCCCTTAGAAGCTTACCTCTACTCAATTGAGTTTCTGGTCATCCAGTGAATCTAACCCAATCTTGGGGAGCATAAACCTCCAGATAACATCTCTTGATCCTATTCCTTTCTGTTCTACTCATCCTGTTGATTTTTGTTGTTGATGCTACTGCTGTAGCTAATCCCTTTTAGGGGATTAGTGGCTTCCAACTGCCCTTACTCTCTCTTTTCCTTAGATTCTGCTAACCCCAGAAATATTTAAATACTTTGTCCCTGAACAAAAAAAAAATATGTAAAGTACAGGTGACAAATGATACACAGGAAAGCTCCTCACTGCATTCCCTAATACATACTGGAACAGTATATTTAAAACCAGTAGTTGGGAAATATTTAGTAAAACATATAGAAATACCAAAAAATACAGATAATTCTACCATGAGGTTTTCAGAGTCAATATGGAACCTACAGGGATCACTATGCAAGGTTTGTTGATATTGTTTCAAATTTGAATTTGACACCACTGTTCTGGAGTCCAGTGAAATGAAGGGTTTTATTGAAGGTGAATCAGCCAGTATTTTTCAGTCAGGGTCTGGAACTCAGATATTTCTGACTTTGAGAAGACAGGAAAAAAGAAAGGCAGGAAGGAAATTATATCCTTGTAAAAAATTTTTATAGTCTAACAAAGCAAATTACTACATTGGCCAAGTCTAAAACTATATGTGTTATTCAATATCTTGCATCAATCACCTTTTCTAGACTCTGATCTAAAGATCCATCCTTCCTTCTCTGTTCTCTGAATAGACTGCCAAAGAAATTTTTCAAAAGATCAGTCCGGCTGCAAAAATAAGCAATTTTGTGAGATTTCAAAACAATGTTCAATGTAATGATCAACATGTTTATGTTTAATAGCATCATTAAGAGATTATAAACACTCTACTAAGTTGTTAGGAATACAAAGAATGCCAAAAACAAATAAGAAAACAAGAGTTCCTGTCTTTAAGGGACTCACAGTATGAGAGAAACAACTACAAATATACCAGAAATACATAGTTTAAATGTGAAAATGTTCATCCTTCCTTCTTCATGTTCCGAGATACCTTGTGAAATATAAGCAATCAAAATTTACATTTGTTTGTACAGAACACTTGCAAGGAAGTAAGACTCCCCACATGGACAGAAGAGAAGAGGCAGAAAGAAAGAGGAAGATGACTTCAGATACAGTGGGAAAACCAGGCCTATGTAAGTTAAGGTCATTCTCAGTGTGTCTGAAGAAACACCCATCCAGTAATTAAAACCGAAGTAAGAATTGAGGCAAAAAGACAATTTAATTTACTTTCATAGAAGAATCAATCTGGGAGGGGAAGATTTTTGGAGTTTCTGGCCAGAACAGAAAAAAATTTCTGTTTCATTCTGAACCATCAAAGTCCAAACATGAACAAGGAAGCCTTGGGCTTGGACCTATTATTTGTCAAACAGTGAGAGCCAGAATGATTTGTATTTAATGGCATAGATAAGTAGCTCTATTTGAATCCCAATGGATTTCATAACTACCTGTTTTTGTTTTGTGTTTTTTTTTTCAGAGCTATATTTCAAAAAATCATAACTAAAAACTACATGAGAAAAAAAAGACTTGTCCCAGTGTTTTTTTTTTAATGAATAAGTAGAGCACAAAGAGGGTGCGCTGTAGTCAGCACCCACTAGCAGCCTGGGCCACTGGTCGTCTTGGGCCAGGCCGCTTCATGCTCCAGATCTGGCCCGACCCTGGAGCCATGAGCTGCCCTTGCTTCAAAGTCGCCTGCAATATGCTCGCTCTTGTGGGACACCAGAGAGCAGCAGCCGCTGGACCTGCCAGCCTGAGCCACCTGGACTGGCTCATAGGGCAAATGACAGGACATACCTGCAGGTTACCCCCGGTCCTTCAGTCTGGCCCCTCAACCACTGGCCAATGGGAACCCACTGAACCCATCGTCAGGAAAGGTCTCTGTGAACTGAGTGGACCTCTAGGCCAGTTGATTTCCCAAGACTGCTTGCCAAAGTGGCCTTTGACAAAAATAAGCTGGACAAGTGAGATGAATTTTGGATGCAATTATCTCTTCAACCCCTTTCTGCTTGAATGTTTATTATGATCCTATTGATGGTGTACTAATGAAAAGTGAAATGGCAAAGAAGAAAGGGATCAGGCTTTATTCCCAAGACCCTTGTCTATATAAGAGGCCCCTGCACCAGGTGCTGATGAGATGGCCAAACTGGAATGATCTCCAAGGTCAAGATCTCCAACCTCCTCAATACAAAGGTCAACAAAGAGGCTCAGTGAGTCTAATGCATTTAACTTAGGTAATGGTCCACGTGGGTAACAGGGTTGAAATTCAAAACCAATTCCCCTAATTTCAAATTCATGCATTGGGAAACACAGGGAACCACTGAATATGTTGCTTGAGTTCTCTGGGACTTGGTTCCCTCACTTCTAAAATGAGAGTTTGCTTTCAGTGCTTTCAGAAACCCCTTTCAGATCTGATATTCTTGACATCAAGAACCTCCTTTGGGGGATTTTCTTTGTTGTTTCAGAACAAGTTTTTGTGTTATTTATTTCTTTGTTGGTGCTTAGTTTAGGTCATATTAAAAAAGAAAATATTTTATTGAAAAAATAATAAAATGTAGACCCCCCAAACTACTTGGTGAAGCATAAGCAATTAAAATTTATGTTTTTGGACATATTGCTCACAAATAAGTATATGACTCGCCATGTCAACTGACAAATGGAGAAGTAAAAATGAAGGGACGGAGGAAAGGAGGGAGAAAAGATGAGGGGGAAGAGGAGCCAAGGGAAGGAATCTGGAAGATCTGACAGGGAAACTTCAAAAGAAGCCATGAAGTCAGGAGATGGAGGTGAGGAGATAAAGTATTCCAATAATGAAGGATAGCAAGTCAAAAGATACAGCTGGGATATAGTGTTGTCAGTGAAAAGCTGTAAGGGCAGTGTTTCTGGATCTTGGTGGACACAGAGAAGAGTAAGGTAAAAGAAGACTAGAAAAGTAGAAAAAGACAAAGTTATAAATACTTAAAATATAGACAATTTTATTATTTGCTCCTGGAAGCAATAGAGAAACAGAGTTTATTGACTGAGAGGAAATGGTTGAGTGAAAAGTAATATGCACAATGTATTTAACTTTTGTCCTTTGATTTGTGCTATGCCTAATTAAGTTTGTGTTGGGGATATGCTGACTTTTGTGTTCAATAGCAAAGATGAGGCAAGTGTGGATAATTCTAAAAAAAGAAATTTCACAGGCAGAGTGATGGCAAAGGCCTACGGAAAAACTAAATTTTATAGAAGCATCAGCAACCTATAAATAAATATACAGGCATAAAATCAATTTTCATTTTTTCAATTTGAATCATGTAGTGTCATGATACTATAGTACTTGTGAATTATGTTGAACACTCTCTTCCCATATAAATATCTATTATATAATAAAGTATCAACACTTTTTTTTTTTTTTTTAGTTTTTGCAAGGCAATGGGGTTAAGTGGCTTGCCCAAGGTAATTTTTAAGTGTCTGAGGCCAGACTTGAACTCAGGTACTCCTGACTCCAGGGCCGGTGCTCTATCCACTGCGCCACCTAGCTGCCCCCATATCAACACTTTTTAACATACCTACATTCACTTATTTGTATAATAGCTGATATCAGTAGGTAACATGATAAGTTGGATAGGAAAGAAGAGGTGTATGAAGATAAATTATGGAAAATGGATTTGAACCTATGTTTCTTGACTCCAGATTTAATGTTCTTTCCTGTATAATTTTATCCATCTCTTTCCCTCACTCCAACCCAATCTCACTGGGAGGCATATTAATTGTCAAATGATTAAGAAAGTTATTCTCGGGATGGCTAAGTGGTTCAGTGGATAGAGCACCGGCCCTGGAGTCAGGAGTACCTGAGTTCAAATCTGGCCTCAGACACTTAATAATTACCTATCTGTGTGGCCTTGGGCAAGTCACTTAACCCCATTGCCTTGCAAAAAAAAACCCTAAAAAAAGAATGTTATTTTCCTCCCCTTTTAAGTATGTCTCTCACTCTACGTGATTTCAAAATCTCTATTTCCATACTAGATACATTTAAGCAGTTGCTTTTCAGCACAGTTGAATAACCTGGAAATTTTAATTTTAGTAGCCTTTTCTGCATTAATACCAAACTAAAGAAGAAAAATTTCAGTTGGAAGTAGAGAATGTTGTTTGTAATTTTAACATAGTACCAAAAAATAGTTCCATAAGCAAAATTTACAGTATCTAAGAAGTAAACTCTAAAACAAGCTGCACTTTGGAAATGGAGTAAAAAATGAATAAAGCATGAGTAAAGACTTTGGAGGTTCCCTTTTCAAGAAGTGTCAAGAGCGTGTTAATTGTAGACAAGTAAATGTCAGAACGTCAGTCAGTTTACCACACAGATCTTAGTGATATAGATGATGGGAATACTTAGGAGAGGGATGAGGTAAAAGAGGTAATCAGAATGTTGTTTTTTCTCCTTTTCTACTAAGGGACTTACTTGTAGTTGTCGACATTGCACTTATAAATTATATCAAGTAGTGTTGAAAACTGTGACTTACATTTCACACATTGAAAGAGAATATGTTTTTCTATATAAATATATTCTGAATATGGATATTATATTTTTAAACACAAAGCCTTTGGGAGTTATCTTTGTGTAATAGCAGGAACATAACTCCTAATACAGTGGGAGTTTGAAGTTTTTGTCTCTAAAAGAAAAGCTCAGAATGATTTTCCTCAGTTACTTTACAAAAATTTTGTAAAGAAATGTCATATTTCTGGTGCACTGAATTTTCCCAAATATTCAGTGAGCCACAAAAGAAATAATAATTTTAAGATGACAGAGAACATTTTCTGAGGTCCAGATGGATGCTGTGATTCTTTATTTTAAATGAACATTGAGTATTTAGTGGCCACACAGAGTCCAGGGAGAGAAAAAATGAAATCAACTACTGATTTAAATTTCAGGAGAAGTTTAACAATCTGCATTTAAAAAAAATTTAGAAAGGGTTATCTTTAACTGACAAATGTTGATTTAAAGCTTGTTAATTATGCTGATGGGTAAAAAGTCATTTTCTTTGTATTGAAAATCCACCTGCAGATAATTGAGTTTGGCTTCTGTGCTATTTTTTTAAGTTCAGGAATTTAAGACTGGATTGTGAGTTGATGTGGTACCATCCAATTCCTTCATTATGAAATATTATGCTGAGATTTGAAAATAAATTACTTGCTCAGAAGTAAAAATTATCATTGAGGAAAATATTTTCTATTGGATTTTTAAGATAAACTTCTAATGAAATACAAATATGCGATACCAGAAAATATAAATCTGCAATAGTTGACTCTTCTAAATTGATGGCATGTAAATCAATATTTGGACTGGGAATTTATAGCCATCCACTAAACTTGTTAACCACTGGGTATAAAACAGCACCATAACAGGCCATAAAAATGTAATCAGGGCATTGTTAATTCTCCATGTATAAGCAGAACCCCATTTACCTCAGTGTTTTTAAAAGAAAACAACTATTCATTACAATCTTGCAATAACTAACACCAGGATCATGCTGAATAACAGCTGCCTGCCTGAATCAAAAGGCATTATATTTTAACTATATTATGAAGAATGATACTCAAAATTCACTTTTTGCAAATTGTGTCTTATTCAAGATGTAATTTTAGAAAACTGTCCTAACAGAATAATGATTTTATTAGAAGGGTGCATTAATAGGAATACTAATACCACAGCAAGCTTTAGACCACCTTATTTGTCCCTTGATTTAGTAAATTAAATGAATTGTGAAAAATAATGTTCACTCAAATTTTTAGTTCTAATATTATTGTTCTTTATTTCATCAAATTGTACTTTTATTGAAGTAGAGGTTCTTAAACTAAGGGAGGAATTTTGTAAAAATTGAAAATTATAATTCAATAAAATTGGTTTATTATGTAATCTTATGTATTTTATATATATTTAAAAACTGATTCCACTGTGTTCACTAGTTGCCAAAGTCATCCAAGTGTAAAAACTAGTTAGAAGTACCTGACCTAGATAAAGAGTGGAGGAGGGGAGAGCAAAAAGGATAAGAATAAGCTAATAGATATATGTTCGCACAAATGTGAATGTTCTCTCCAGCAATGTTACTTGCAGCCTATCAGTCATGTTTGATGCTTGACCACATCTTCCCACCTGTTCATAACAGGGTGTTAACTCATTGTTCTAAGAACTCTCCTTCCCTTTCTCTTTATATCATGAGACAGTTGATGGTAAAGTGGAAAGAACATTGGACTTGGCATCAAAAAGACTTGAAAATAGATGAAACCTCTGACACAACTAGTTGATTGACTGAGCACATCACTTAGCCTCTGTCTTTCTCAGTTTTATCAATTATAAAATGGTGATTAATAAAAGTATTTATCTTCAAGGTTGTAGTGTGAATTAAATGTGATAATATTTGTAGAATACTGGCAAAGTGATTGCTATTTAAGAGATACTTAATTCATGCTTATTCCTTTTTTCATGAGGATAATAGTGAAGCACTCAAGATATTCAACCCACATTCTCACAGCAAACTGAGCTTATTTTTTTACTCATATCACCCTTTATTTCACTCATATATTTTGGCAAGTTCATCAGTGTGCCCAGAATATAAATTTTAGAAAACATGTGCATTAAAAATAAAATTTCATTATAGTGAATGTCCTGAAGGAACAAGCATATTGACATATAAAATTTGAAGAAAACATAAGTATTATGTCTAATCAAATTTAATTTGAGGGTAAGATGACAAAAACAAGTTTAGTAAAAAGCAAAAACAATTGACATAGAGTAGTTCTAATTTAAGAAAATCTCATAAATCCATAGTTTTTAAAATTTAAATTAAATCTCATTTCTTTGTAATTATATAGCATAATTCTATAAATATTATTCATAATTTTAATGAAATATATTTTCATAGGAATATATAATTTTTATAGTGACTATACAGCCATGCACACAGTCTCACTGGCAACAACTAGCAAAATTGTATGAATAAGCTTTTAAAAAGCCTTATTTATTTATATGTTTATTTATTTATTTTTAGGCGTTTGCAAGGTAATGGGGTTAAGCAGCTTGTCCAAAGCCACACAGCTAGGTAAGGCTGAGGCCACATTTGAACTCAGGTACTCCCTGACTCCATGACCGGTGCTTTATCCACTATATCACCTAGCTGCCCCCAAAACCTTAATTATTTAAATGTAATTCTGTGCTTGAAGAAGCAAATTAGGACTAAACTCCAAAGTTAGGAAGTTATCTCTCTGATATATATATATATATATATATATATATATATATATATATATATATATATCAAATAGAAAAAGAACATTGTTGTGTTTATGATTATCTCATGGTACTCTTTTCATCAATTGTACCTAGTAATTATGCAAAGATTTTTGTTGAAATCCATTTAGCTTTCAGTTTTAATAATGTCATTAACATATTGCAAACAAATTAAAAATTATTGAGTTTTGGAAAGTGAGTCAAAAAGGTGCAGGAGATCATAGAAATAAAGGTCAAATTATCCTGCAATGGCTTCAATTACAGTTTAAGAATGGCAGATCTGTATGTGATTGGAAATCAAAGGAGAAACTGCAGTGTGTCATCTTTCCAACCCAAGATCACAGATAAAACCTACAAGCAATTGACCAAGTAGCAACTGTGGTTGCTGGGATCAAACTTAATTCCTATGGCTCGGAAGAAAGTTATCAACATGTGGGCATACAGAGCTGATCATGATCTCAGTCCCAACATTCTAGGCTGCCAGTATGGGTTCATAGAAGGAACTCCCAGAATTCTCAGATAGGCAGGCCACACCAGATTGTCTAGAGCAGGTTACAAGGTACATAAGCAAAATAGAAAAAATTATCATGCTACAAGAGATGTCTAACCACAAATTAAGAATAATAAAATAACCCTAAAAGTTTCAAAGAAAAAAATTAACCTATAAGATTAAGCTGAATTCATAGATGAAATGGCATAAAAGTTTAAGAGTTTTAAATGAGTAATGAAATGAGAATGATAGTGTAAAGATTTGGGGAAAATGGAAAGTCAAAAAGTTAAAAAATATGAAATATTATATTAAGGTTTTTTTTAAATCCTTAAAAAGTCTTTGGACTTCTTGACAGCCATGATGGATTTTAACATCAATGAATTACTTGAAGAGCCTAAAGATAATGTTACAAGAAATCATTTAAAAAAATCTTCACATATCTCTTAGAACCAGAGGTCAAAGAGAAAATAAAAGTTATGTATTGATTAAAAGATATTCCCAAGATAAATACTCTCAGTGATTTCAAAGCCAAACATAATCTTCAAGGTCAAAGAAAAATATTTTAAATAGCCAGAAAAAAATAACAGTAACAATGAACCACAATGTCAAGGAAGATATAAGAACTACTAAAGCAGAGATGTAGAGAGAAAAGGATACGATATTCTAATCCAATATATGATATTCAAAAATGTAAAATATATAGACATGCACTCACGAATAACCTACCAATAAAAACTCATCATTGTCCTACACAGGAGTAGAAAAAAAAATGGATTGCTGGAGTCAGTGAATTAGGTGTTCAATGAAATTTTTTGAGCATCAAATGCTTTTATTTATTCAATCAATTCAATAAATTTTTATTTCAATTTATATTCATACGCTATCAGTTCCTTCTCTAGGGATGTATAGAATTTTTCATCATGAGTCCTTCAGAGTTGTCTTGGATCATTGTATTGCTGAAAAGAGCTAAGTTATTCATAGTTGATCATCTTATGATATTATTGTTACTATGAATGTAATACATTTCACTTTGTATCAGGTCATGTAAATCTTTCCAAGTTTTTATAAGAGCATCCTGCTTATATTTTTCCTTATAGTACAATAGTATACCATCATAATTAATCACATTCCATACTTTGTTCAGCCATTCACCAATTGATAGCATTATCCTTGATTTGAAATTCTTTGCAACAAGAAAAGTGATGCCATAAATATATTTGTTCTTATTGGTCATTTTCATTTTTTTAGCTCTTTTGGGATTGAGACCTATATTGCTAGGTCAAAAGATATTTTTGGTTCTATAATCCTTGGGGCATGGTTTCAAATAGCTCTACAGAATAGCTGGATCAATTCACAACTGCACCAGCAGTGCATACATGTCTCATTTTTCTCATGTCCCCTCAAATAATTTTATTTAAATTTTCTGTATTTTCATTTATCCTATCAATATACATAGATTTGATCATATGTTTGAACATTTATCAATTGGGGAATGACCATTTTATAAATATGACTGAGAAATGAGGCCTTTTTCAGAGAAATTTGCTTCACAATTTTTGCTATAGTTACTATTGATAACTGCATTTCCCACCATAATATTTCCTCCCCTGTTTATTCTGTTCTCTTTCCTTTCACCTTCTCTGTAGTCAAAAGTGTTTTGCTTCTCACTACCACCTCTCCCAATCTGTCCTCCCTTCTCTAATCCTCTTCCCTTGCTACTTTCCCTTAGGGTAAGAGATTTCAACACAATTGAGTGTGAATGTTTTTCCCTTTTTGACCCAATTATGTTAAAAATAAGACTCACTCATTGTCCTTCCTCCCTTCCCTATTCTCCTTTACCATAAAAGCCTTTCCTTGTTTCTTTTCCATGAGAAAATTTCTATGTCTCCCTTTCTACAACTCCCCATTCTTTATCTCCCTTCCTCTTAGTATATTCCTCTCTTGTCACTCAATTTTATTTTTGTAGATATTATTCCTTCATATTCAACTCACACATTTTCCCTCTGCTTAAAAGTGGGGGGGGGTAGGGCAGAGTGAATAAAGTAGACAGAAACCAGGAATTTCCTTAAACTCTCCTAGATTTCCCTCAGAAACAATATTAATCAAGTGCCAATAAATAGATTCTGGAGTGATAGAACCCACAAAAGATCATAATGGAGAATTTTCTGGCAAGGTCTGTCTTGGGTGGAGTAGGAGTGTGCCTGGAGTAGGGCTCTGAAACCCAGAACATGGGCAGCAGGTTATTGTGTGGGACCAGTCAGAGATTCTGAACTACAGGAAGGATCTATAGCAGAGATTCCCTGGAGTCTGAACTCAGCAGGACAATAGCACAGCAAATCAGCTAGGAGTACTCCAATTCAAGTAATCTAGCTCCCTATTTTGCCAGGGTGACTGGGCTAACTAGGATCTTGTCCAGTGAGCAAACTGATGCCATTCTCAATGCAGATGGCTCAATCCAGTGTACAAGCTATAGGCATTCTCAACACAGATGGCTTAGCTCAGTGAACAGGCTACTGGCATTCTCAAAGTACAATTCTGTAAGCAGGACCCTCCTCCAACACACCATGCTTAGAACATCTCCCAGTCACAAAACTCAGAATGAGTAAGAAAAATAAGAGAAAAACTGTAACTAGAGAAAGTTACCTTGGCAATAAGGATAGGCAAAATGCCATGTCAAAATAGGATGGCAGATAAAGCACTACATATGAAGGTGCAGAGGAAAATATGAATATGAGCTTTTTTATGAGCTCAAATTAAGTAGAAAAATTGGGTAAAAATGCAAGAGAAATTCAACATCTTGCAATAGGAATCAGAAAAGCACAAAATTTATAAAAGAAAACAAATCCTTTAAAAATACTATTGGGCAAATCCCCCCCAAAAAATGAAAAAAGAGATACAGTTGCTTTAAAAAAAGAATTGACCAAATGGAAAAGGAGATTCAAAATCTAACTGAAGAAAGTAATTCCTTGAAGAATAGACTGGAGTACATGGAGGCTAAGGATTCTCTAAGACTAACATTAGTCAGGCAAAATAAAAAAATTGATAAAAAATAGAGGAAAATGAAAGATAACTTTTTTGAAAAAAGAATTGACCTGAAAAATAGATATCAGAGAGATAATTTAACAATTATTGGACTACCTGAAAGCTATGATTAAAAAAAGATCCTAAATAACATCTTTCAAGAAATCATCAAGGAAAACTGCCCTGATATCCTAAACCAGAGGGTAAAATAGTCATTGAAAGAATCCACTGATCACCTCAAATACATAGGAGCCACAGTCATGATTAAGTAGAATCAACATTAAAGGATCAAAGACACATTTGGATTATAACAAAGAATCAACTACCCAGCAGAACTGAGCATATTATTTCTAGGGAAAAGCTTGACATTTAATGAAATAGGTGACATTTAATACTTCCTGATAAAAAGAAAGGAGGTGAATAGAAAATTTAATCTTCAAAGAGGAGACTCAAGAAATACCTAAAAAGGTAAACAAAGAAAAATAAAAAGAATGTTATTTAATAAGATTATTTAATTACTTCCCTACATGTGAGGAAGATAATCATAACTTTTGAGAACTGTAATGCTATTATAGGGAGTATAGTTATTTCGAAAGTATGGACATAGGTTGGTTTTAATGGAAAGTTATAGAAAATTTAAAAATTCGAAAAAGAAATTGTACTGAGACAGGAAGAATGGGGAGGCAGAATGGGATAAATTTCATCACATGAAAGTCACAATGGACCTATTACAGAAGAGGGGAAAATGGGAGGGGAATAAGAAAGACTTTAATCTTACATTCATCAGAATTGAATGAAGTAGTTAATAATGCATATACTGAATTGGGTTTAGAAATTGAGTTTCCCCTAAATAAAAGGGAGGGAAGGAAGGAGGGGGGGGGGAAGGGAAAGGAGAAAGAAAAAGGGAAAAGGGGAGAGAAAAGGGGCAAGAACTGATAGCAGGGAAGGGCAGAGTGAGGGAAGCAGTATTCAGAAGTAAAACACTGGTAAGAAGGAATAGGATGAAAGGAGAAAGAAAAATACAAATGAAGGGAAGATAGGATGTAAGATAATAAAGCATTAGTTAATATAACTGAATATAAATGGTATGGACTCTTCCATAAAATAGAAATAAATAGTAAAGTGGATTAAATACTAGAATCCTTCAAAGTTATTTATAAGAAACATATTTTGAACAGAGAGATGCACAGAAAAAAAAGGTAAAATATTTAAGTAAATTGATTATTCTTCAACTGAAGTGGAAAAAAAGAGGGTAAAAATCCTTACCTCAGACAAAACAAAAGCAAAATTAGATTTCATTAAAGGGAAAAGAGAGAAAACTGCCTCTTCCTAAAAGCAACATAGACAGTGAAATAACTTCAATATTAAAAATTTATCAAGTGTTATATCATCCAAATTTTTTTGGATGCTACAACAGTCACAGGAAGACATAGAGAACAAAATTATGCTGGGGGAAGGGGGGGAACCTTTCAGAATTTGACAAATCTAATGAAAAAACTTAAGGAGGTGAATAGAATTTTAGAAAAGTTAAACATGATAGCTGTCTGGAGAAATCTAAATGGGAATAGAAAGGAATATCTTTTTCTTTTAATTTATTGACATTTTATTTTATTTTTCCAATTAAATGTTATGAAAGTTTTTCAACATTCATTCTCTTGCATATTTTTATTAGTTACACAATATTCTTCCAGCCTCCCTTCCCACCCCCTCCCCTCATCGGTGAACATTCTGGTGAATGTTGTCAAGTGTACATTTATATTTAGTCATTTAATATATGAACAATTAGGACTAAGGGAATGGAAAGAAAACATGGAATATGAAGGGAAAAAAAAACCTGAGAAATTTTTAAAGAGTGAACATAATGTGCATTCAGATTCCAAGTTGTTTTTTTTTCATCAGGATGTGGATTGCATTGTCCATAACAGCTCTTTGAGGATTATTCTAAATCTCTGAACTGTTCAAGAGGAGTTGCATTGTTAATGTGTACAATGTTCTCTTAGTTCTGCTCCTTTCACACAGCATCAGTTCCTTTTCCATGATTCTCCAGAATCTGACCATTCATGATTTTTCAAAGAACAATAATACACCGTAACATTTATAAACCATAACTTGTTCAGTCATCCCCAAATTAATGGGCCTCTCCTCAATTACCAATTCTCCTTTGCAACTACAAAAAAAAAAACTACTACAAATATTTTGGAACATGTTGAACTATTCTTTTTTTTTATGATTTCTTCTGGATATAGGTGGGTATTGTGGCATCAAAAGGTATCAATTATATTGCTCTTTGTTGCTTTTCTGAAAGGTTGCATTAGTTCACAACTCCACCAACAAGGCATTACTGTCCCAAGTCTCCCATAAACTCTCCATAAATATTTATAGTTTCTCCTTTTGTCATCTTAGTCAATCCAATAGGTGTGAGGTGGTACCTCATAGTTATATTAATTTATATTTCTCTAATCAATAATGATTTGGAACATTTTTTCATATAATAATATATAAATTTAGTTTCATCATTTGCAAACTGCTTGTTCATATCCTTTGACCATTTATCAATTGGGAAATGACTAGTAACTTATAAATGATTAAATTTTCTATGTATTTTAGAAATGAGAATTTTATTAGAACCCCCTAGCTGTGAAAATTGTTTCCTAGATGTCCATTTTCCTTCTAATCTTGGCAGCATTGTTTTATTAGTGCAAAAACTTTTTAATGCAATTAGTCAAAATCATTCATTTCACAATTTTATAATATACTCTTATTTCTTGTTTGATCATAAATATCTCCCCTTTCCATAGATCAGACAGATAGATCATATCTTGATCTGTCAATTCATCTATGGTGATGCCCTCCATATCCAAATTCCATACCAATTTTGAACTCATTTTGGTAGAAGGTTTGAGTTGGTTCTATGCTGAGGTTTTGCCAAACTATTTTCCAGTATTCACAAAAGTTTTCATCAAATAGTTATTTTCCAGAAGTTAGTGCCTTTGGGTTTGTCAAACAATAGATGAACTATAGTCATATAATACTGTTTCTTTTGTACCTATCTTAATCATTGGTTCATTACTCTATTTCTTAACCAATATTATGCATTTTTGATGACTGCCACTTTATAGAGTAGTTTTAGATCAGGTACAGTTAAGCCACCTTCCTTTATATTTTTTCTGTTTATATTTTTGACCTTTTATTGCATCAGATGAATTTTGTTACAATTTTTCTAGCTTTGTAAAATAGTTGTTTGGTAAGTTGATTGGAATGGCACTGAATAAGTAATTTGGGTAGAATTGTCCTTTTTATTATTTTAAATCAGCTTAACTATAAATAACTTACATATTTCCAAATGTTTAGATCTATCTTTATTTATTGAAAACTTCTTTGTAATTGTGTTGCATTATCTTGGGAGGGGGATTCCTAAGTATTTTATGCTGTCTGCAGTTACTTTAAATGGATCTTCTTTGTCCATCTCTTGCCCTTGGGCTTTGTTGTCTATATATGGAAGTGCTGATGATTTATGCTGGTTTATGTTATATCCTGCTATTTTGTTGAAGTTGTTAATTGGTTCAAGTAGTTTTTTAAAAATTTATTTATTAAAGTTATTATTTGAGTTTTACAATTTTTCCCCCAATCTTGCTTCCCTCCCCCCCGCCCACAGAAAGCACTCTGTCAGTCTTTATTTTGTTTCCATGTTGTACCTTGATCCAAATTGAGTGTGATGAGAGAGAAATCATATCCTTAAAGAAGAGAAGACTAAGAGGTAACAAGATCAGACAATAAGACATCTGTTTTTTCTAAATTAAAGGGAATAGTCCTTGCACTTTGTTCAAACTCCACAGCTCCTTATCTGGATACAGATGGCACTCTCCTTTGCAGACAGCCCAAAATTGTTCCTGGTTGTGGCACTGATGGAATGAGCAAGTCCTTCAAGGTTGAACATCACTCCCATGTTGCTGGTAGGGTGTACAGTGTTTTTCTGGTTCTGCTCTTCTCACTCAGCATCAGTTCATGCAAATCCCTCCAGGCTTCCCTGAAATCACATCCCTCCTGGTTTCTAATAGAACAATAGTGTTCCATGACATACATATACCACAGTTTGCTAAGCCATTCCCCAATTGAAGGACATTTACTTGATTTCCAATTCTTTGCCACCACAAACAGGGCTGCTATAAATATTTTTGTACAAGTAATGTTTTTACCTGTTTTCTTCATCTCTTCAGGATATAGACACAGTAGTAGTATTGCTGGGTCAAAGGGTATGCACATTTTTGTTGCCCTTTGTGCATAGTTCCAAATAGCTCTCCAGAAGGGTTGGATGAGTTCACAGTTCCACCAACAGTGTAGTAGTGTCCCAGATTTCCCACAACCCTTCCAACAATGATCATTATCCTTCCTGGTCATATTGACCAATCTGAGATGTGTGAGGTGGTACCTCAGAGAAGCTTTAATTTGCATTTCTCTAATAATGATTTAGAGCATTTTTTTCACATGGCTATGGATTATTTTGGTCTCCTCATCTGTAAATTGCTTTTGCATATCCGTTGACAATTTGTCAATTGGGGAATGGCTTTTTGTTTTAAAAAATATGTCTCAGTTCTTTGTATATTTTAGAAATGAGTCCTTTGTCAGAATCATTAGTTTTAAAGATTGTTTCCCAATTTACTACATTTCTTTTGATCTTGGTTACATTGGTTTTATCTGTGAAAAAGCTTTTTAATTTAAAATAATTGAAATCATCTAATTGGTTTTTGGTAATGTTCTCCAACTCTTCCTTAGTCATAAACTGCTCCCCTTTCCATAGATCTGACAGGTAGACTAGTCCTTGATCTTCTAATTTGCTTATAGTATTGTTTTTTATGTCTATGTCCTGTAACCATTCGGATCTTATCTTGGTAAAAGGTGTGAGGTATTGGTCTAATCTAAGTTTCTTCCATACTAACTTCTAATTATCCCAGCAGTTTTTAACAAAGTGGGAGTTTTTATCCCAATGGCCAGACTCTTTGGGTTTATCAAACAGCAGATCACTATAATTATCTCCTGCTTTTACACCTAGTCTATTCCACTGGTCCACCTCTCTATTTCTTAGCCAATACCAAACAGTTTTGATGACTTACGCTTTATAATATTATTTTATATCAGGTAGGGCTAAGCCACCTTCTTTTGCACTTTTTTTTCATTAAGTTCCTGACAATTCCTGACTTATTTCTCCCTATGGATTTACTTACAATTTTTTCTAACTCAAAGTAATTTTTTGGAATTTTGATTGGTAAGGCACTAAACAAATAGTTTAGTTTTGGTAGAATTGTCATTTTTATTATATTAATTCTCCCTATCCATGAGCAGTTGATATTTGCCCAGTTATTTAAATCTGATTTAATTTGTGTGAGAAGTGTTTTATAATTGTTTTCAAAAAGATTCTGAGTCTGTCTTGGCAAATAGACTCCCAAATATTTTATATTGTCTGAGGTTACTTTGAATGGGATTTCTCTTTCTAGCTCTTCCTGCTGTTTCTTGCTAGAAATATATAGAAAAGTTGAGGATTTATGGGGGTTTATTTTATAACCTGCAACTTTGCCAAATTGCTAATTGTTTCCAGTAGTTTTTTGGATGATTTCTTGGGATTTTCTAGGTAGATCATCATGTCATCTGCAAAGAGTGAGAGTTTTGTCTCTTCTTTCCCAATTCTAAACCCTTCAATTTCATTTTCTTCTCTAATTGCTGATGCTAACATTTCTAATACAATATTGAATAGTAGTGGTGATAATGGGCACCCTTGTTTCACCCCTGATCTTCTTGGGAATGCCTCTAGCCTCTCCCCATTGGATATAATGCTTGTGATGGTTTCAAATAGATACTGCTAATTATTTTAAGGAACAGTCTATTTATTCCTACACTCTCTAGTGTTTTTAATAGGAATGTATGCTGTATTTTGTCAAAAGCTTTTTCAGCATCTATTGATATGATCATATGATTTATGATAGGTTTGTTGTTGATATAATTGAGTATACTAACAGTTTTCCTAATATTGAACCAATACTGCATTCCTGGAATAAATTCTACTTGATCATAGTGTATTATCCTAGTGATGACTTGTTGTAATCGTTTTGCTAAGATTTTATTTAGGATTTTTGCATCTATATTCATCAGGGAAATAGGTCTATAATTTTCTTTCTCTGTTTTAACTCTTCCTGGTTTAGGTAACAGTACTATATTGGTTTCATAGAAAGAGTTAGGCAGAGTTCCATCTTTACCTATTTTTCCAAATTGTTTATATAGGATTGGAAACAATTGTTCCTTAAATGTTTGGTAGAATTCACTTGTGAGTCCATCAGGCCCTGGAGATTTCTTCTTAGGGTATTCAATAATGGCTTGTTGAATTTCTTTTTCTGAGATAGGGTTGTTTAGGTATTTAATCTCTTCTTCATTTAACCTGGGCAATGTATATTTTTATAAATATTCATCCATTTCTTTTAGATTATCAAATTTATTGGCATATTGTTGGGCAAAATAATTTTGAATTATTACTTTAATTTCCTCCTCACTGGTGGTGAGTTCACCTTTGTCATTTATGATACTAGCTATTTGGTTTTCTTCTTTCTTTTGTTAATCAAATTGACCAGAGGTTTATCAATTTTATTGGTTTTTTCATAATACCAAATTTTGGTTTTATTTATTAATTCAATAGTTTTTGCTTTCAATTTCATTAATTTCTCCTTTAATTTTTAAAATTTCTAATTTGGTATTTGATTAGGGATTTTTGATTTGTTCTTTCTCTAATGTTTTTAGTTGCATGTTTAGTTCATTAATTTCCTCCTTCTTCAATTTATTCATGTAAGCATTTAGAGCTGTAATATATCCCCTAAGAGTCACTTTGAATGAATCCCATAGGTTTTGGTATTTTGTTTCATTATTATCATTATCTAGGATAAAATGGTTAATTCTTTCTATAATTTGTTTTTTGGTCCACTCATTTTTTAAAATGAGGTTATTCAGTTTCCAATTTGTTCTGGGTCTATATCTCCTTGGTACAGTATTGCATATAACTTTTATTGCATTGTGATCTGAGAAAGATGTATTCACTATTTCTGTCTTTCTGCAGTTGATCATTAGGTTTTTATGTCCTAGTACATGTTCAATTTTTGTATAAATTCCATGTACTGCAGAGAAAGAAGGTATATTTCTTTCTATCCCCCATTCAGTTTCCTCCATAAGTCTACCATATCTAATTTTTTTTAACAATCTATTTACCTCCTTAACTTCTTTCTTGTTTATTTTATGATTCAATTTATGTAGATCTGATAGCGGGAGGTTGAGGTCTCCCACTAGTAGAGTTTTGCTGTCTATACCTTCCTGTAGTTCTTTCAGCTTCTCCTCTAAGAATTTGGGTGCTGTCCCACTGTGTGCATATATGTTCCATTTGAAATGACTTTATTGTCTATGCTACCTTTTAGGAGGATAAAGTTTCCTTCTTTATCTCTTTTAACAATATCTATTTTTGCTGCTGCTTTGTCTGAGATAAGTTTTGCTACCCCTGCTTTTTTTACTTCAGCTGAGGCAAAATATATTTTCCTCGAACCTTTTACCTTTACTCTGTATGTATCTCTCTGCTTCAAATGAGTTTCTTGTGAACAGCATATTGTAGGATTCTGGTTTTTAATCCACTCTGCTATTTGCTTACATTTTAAGGGAGAGTTCATCGAATTTGCATTCAAGGTTATGATTTCTAATTTTTTATTGCCCTCCATGCTATCAAGTAGTTTTTTTTAGATGATTTTCTAAGTTTCTCAAAGAATATCATCACATCATCTGCAAACAGTGAAAGCTTACTCATTACCAATTCTAATTCCTACAATTTCTTTTTCTTCTCTTATTGCTAAAGCTATCATTTATAATAGTATATTGAATAATAATGGTAATAATGGGCATCCTTGTTCCGCACCCTGATTTTATTGAAAATACTCCTAGTTTATCACCATTGTATATATTATTTTGTGATTTTTTTTAGATAGTTACTAATTATTTTTAAGGAAAATTCCATTCATTGCTAATTCTCTAGTAGTTTTACAATGAATGGATGTTGTATTTTTTCAAAAGCTTTTAAGCATTTATTGAGACAATCATAATGTCTGTTGGTTTTGTTATTGCTATGTTCAGTGATGTTGAGTGTTTTCCTAATATCGAACCATTCCTGCCTACTTTGTATAAATCCTATCAGATCATCACGAATTATCCTAGCAATAACTTGTAATCCCTTTGCTAAAATTTTATATGAGATTTTTGCATAAAAGTTCATTAGGGAGATTCGTCTGTAAATTTCTTCATTTATTCTGACTCTTCCTGATGTGGGGTTCAGCACCATGTTGTGTGTCAAAAAAATTCATTTAGAACAACTCATTCTTGTCTTTTAAAATAATAATATATGTAGAATAAAAATTAATGTTCCTTAAATGTTTGGTAGAATTCACTTGTAAATCCTTCTGGACCTGAAGATTTTTTTCTTGGAGAGTCTATTGATATATTTTTTTATTTCTTTTTCTGAAAAGAGGCTATTTAAGTAGTTTATTCCCTCTTCTGTATTTCTGGGTAGTTTATATTTTTGTAAATATTGATCCATTTCTCTCAGATTGTCAAATTTATTGGCATACATTTGGACAAAATAGTCCTGAATTATTTCTTTAATTTCCTTCTCATTGGTGATGATTTTATCCTTTCCCTTTTTGATATTGGTAATTTGGTATTCTTCATCCTTTTTTTAAATATCATATTAATGAAAGCTTTTTCCCATGAAATCAACTCTTAGTTTTATTTATTAGATTATTTATTTTCTAGCTGTCAATATGGAAATTGTGTTTGCATGATTTTACATATATATATGTATATATATATATATATATACATATATATATGTAATTGATATCATAGACCTCAACATTTTAATGGATGAGAGAGGGAGAGGCAAGAGAGAGAGAAAATTAAGAACTCATTCTTTTTTATAAAGATTTTATTTGAGTTTTACAATTATTTTTCCCTTACTTCCCTCCCTGCCAGAGAAGGCATTTTGCCAGCCTTTACATTGTTTCCATGGTATATATTGATCCAAATTTAATTTGATGAGAGAGAAATCATATCCTTAAGGAATAAACATAAAGTATAAGAGATAACAAGATCAGACAATAAGATATCAGGGTTTTTTTCCTAAATTAAAGGTAATAGTCCTTTGTGTTTGTTCAAATTCCATAGTTCTTTCTCTGGATACAGATGGTATTCTCCCTGGCAGACAGCCCCAAATTGTTCCTGATTGTTGCACTTATGGAATGAAAGAGTCCATCAAGTTTGATCATCACCTCCTTGTTGCTGTTAGGGTGTACATTGTTTTTTCTTCTGCTGCTCATCTAGCTCAGCATCAGTTCATGCAAATCCCTCCAGGCTTCCCTGAATTCCTGTCCTTCCTGTTTTCTAATAGAACAATACTGTTTCATGACATACGTATACCACAGTTTGTTAAGCCATTCCCCAATTGAAGGACATTTACTTGATTTCCAATTCTTTGCCACCACAACCAGGGCTGTTATGAATATTTTTGTACAAATGATGTTTTTATCCTTTTTTTGTCATCTCTTCAGGGTAAAGAACTAGTAGTGGCATTGCTGAATTAAAGGTTATGCAAATTTTGTTACCTTTTAGGCATAATTCCAAATTGCTCTACAGAAAGTCTGGATTAGTTCACAGCTCCAGCAACAATGTATTAGTGTTCCAGATTTCCTGTATACCTTCCAACATTGATCATTGTCCTTTCTGTTCATATTGACCAGTCTGAGAGGTGTGAGGTGGTACCTCAGAGAAATTTGCATTTCTCTAATAAGTAATGATTTAGAGAAATTTGGGAGGGTTGTAGGGCTAATTTTAGAGTACTATAGAGAAAAAGGGAGAGAGAGTACTTAGCAAGACTGGATATGAACATATGATGAAGAGATTTTGCTTTGCTTGACACTTTGGCTGCAATTGGAGAGAGTATGATTAAGAGAAGGGCATAAAAGTTTCATGAAATGATTTGATTTTGCATGATGCTTTGTCTCATGAAGACTGTGTGTCCCTGAAGGGACTGGAAAAAGGAATAAGGTAAAAAGTGATTATAATTTGATGTGATTTATGACTCTTTAGAAGTCCTAAATGAGACAGAAGGAGGGAGGGTAGTTAGTGTCTATGAAACAATGCTGCTTATCAATCAATCAAGTAATCAATAAGCCTTTGAGAATAATACTTCTATCAGTACAATTAAAAGGGGTGTATTTTGAAAAAAGGGTTGTAAGTACAAGGCAGGGTTAAAACAATGAAAATATTAAAAGAAGTACTATACTAGATATTAGTGAATAAATAAAACTAGTGAAGTGGCGCAAAAAATTATTATAGTAGAGGGGAAAGAAGGAAAGATGTAAATACTGAGTAAATCCTATTCAATAAATTTGGTCCAGAGAAGCAATAACATACATTCCCAATTGGGTTTAAAATCTATCCTATCCTACAATGGGGGTGGGGAGAGGGAAAGAAAGGGGAAGAACAGACTGTTAAAAGAGAAGGTAATGGTGAAAATGAAAAAAAAGAGCTAAAATTTAAAAGTTTATGGGGAAAGAGAGCAAAACATTGGTGAGAAGGAATAAGAAGAAAGGAAAGAGAAAATTATAAATGGGGAAAGAAAGCATGGATAGAAATACAGAATTAGCAATCTAAAAAGTAAATGTAAATGGGATGAACTCTTCCATAAAATAGAAGCAGTTAGAAGATTAAAATCCAGAACCCTGTATTATGTTATTTACAAAAACACCTTTGAAGCAGAGGAATGCACACAGGGTTAAAGTTAAAGATTTGAGAAAAATAAATTTCTGCAGAATTAAAAATAATTCAATCCTGATCTTAGAGAAAGCACAAGCAAAAATAAAAATCTTTAAAAGAGGAAAGGAAATAAACTCCATCTCAAAAGGCAATATAAGCAATGAAGTTATATCAGTATTAAATTTATATGTAGGGTCAGCTAGGTGGCACCATGGATAGAGCACCAGCCCTGGAGTCAGGAGTACCTGAGTTCAAATCCAGCCTCAGACATTTAATAATTACCTAGCTGTGTGACCTTAGGCAAGCCACTTAGTCCCATTGCCTTGCCAAAAAAGAAAAAAAAAAGAAAAAGAAAAAAAATTTATATGCACCATGTAATATAGCATCTACATTGTTAGAGGAGAAACAAGGTTGACATAGTGAGCAAAACTTTAATAACGGGGGACTTCAACCTCTCTCTGTCAGAATTAAATAAATCTAAGTACAAAATAAACAAGAAGGAAACTGAAAGTGAATCAAATCTTATAATCTTACATATGATAGATCTTTGGAGAAAATTGAATGGGGATCAAAAAGAATAAACCATTTTCTCTGCAATATCTCATATCTATATCATTACTGATTATGTTGTAGGGCAAAAAACCTTACCATAAAATACAGAAAGATCATGCTTTTCATATGATAGAATAAAAATTAAATGTAATAAATGGTTATAGAACGATAAACCAAAAATTTATTATAAACTGATTAGCTTAATTTTAAGGAATGAGTGAATCAAACAACAAATCAAGAAATCATCAACCATTTCATCCAAGAAAATATTATCAATGGGACATCATATCAAAATTTATAGGGTTCAATCTAAGCAGTTTTTATTTCTAAATTAGATATATAAATAAAATAGAGAAAGAGGTAATCAATGATTTAAGTGTGCAACTAGAAAATCTAGAAAATGAACAAATTAAAGATTCCCAATTAAATACCAAATTAGAAATTCTGAAAATCAAAGGAGAGATAAAAAATTCAAGACAAGAAAATCATTGATATAATAAATAAAATTAAGCATAGTTTTTAATAAAAATATAAAAATAGATAAATCTTTGGTTAATCTGATTTTTTACAAAAAGGAATATAACTTTTTCTAAGCTTTATATGGCACCTATGTGTTAAGGCAAAAAAAATCTCACAATCAAATTCAGAAAGGCAAAAATATTACATTCTTCATTTTCAGATTGTGATCCAATAAAAATAATTTGTTACAAAGGGACATAGAAAAAATAGACTAAAATTAATTGGAAACTAATAAAGAATGAGTGGATCAACCAACGAATCATAGAAATAATCAACAAGTTCTTCCAAGAAGTTAGTAATAATGAGACAATCTACCAAAACTTGTGGGACACAATGAAAGGAGCTATTAGGGGAAATTTTATATCTTTAAATGCTTACATGAGTAAAATAGAGAAAGAGAAGTGAAATAAATTTGGTATACACCAAAAAAAATCTAGAAAAAAGAACAAATTAAAGACTCCCAATTAAATACTAAATTAGAAATTCTAAAAAATCAAAGAAGTGATTAATAAAATTGAAAATTAGAAACTATTGAACTAATAAATAAAACTTAACAATTGGTTTTATGAAATAAAAACAGTAAAATAGATAAACCATTGGTTAATTAGGTTAAAAATGAAGAAATCTGAATTGCAGTATCAAAAATGGAAAGGTACATTCACCACTAATGAAGAAGAATTTAAAGTAATAATTCAAACAAATTTGTCAATAAATCTGACAATCTGCATGAAATGGATAAATATTTGCAAAAAATACAAATTGCCCAGATCAAGAGGTGAAATAAAATTCTTACATAACCCCTTTATAGAAAAAGTAATTGGAAAAGTAATTAATGAACTTCCAAGAAAAAATTCTAGGGCCAGATGAATTAACAAGTGAATTCTATCAAACTTTTAAAGAACAATTAATTTCAGTTCTTAATAAACTGTTTGAAAAAAATAGGCCTAGTAGTTCTGCCAAATTCCTTTCATGACACCAATGAAATCTAAGCCAGAAAGAGCTCACACCCAAATAAAGAAATTTATAGACTAGTCCCCTTAATGGACATGAGACAAAATTTTTAAAAAAGTATTAACAAGAATTACAGAAAATTATCACTAGGATAAATGACCCAACTAAGAAATCATATGATTATTATAATAGATACTGAAACATCTTTTAACAAAATACATCACCCATTTCTATTAAAAACACTAGAGAACAAAGGAATAAATGTATTTTTCTTTAAAACAATAGCTTAATCAGTAAGCATTGTATGTAATGGGGATAAGCTGGAAGCATTCCCATTAAGATCAGGGGAGAAACAAGGAAACTTATTATCACCAATATTATTCATTAGTATTTTGGAAATGTTAGCTTTAGCACTGAGAAGAGAAAAAAAATTAAAAGAATTAGAATAGGTAATGAAAAACAAAACTTTCATTCTTTGCAGATAAAAGGTTGTTATAATTACAGAACCCTAGAAAATCAACTAAAAACCTACTTGAAGCAATTAACAACTTTAGCAAATTTGCAGCATACAAAATAAACCAAATGATTCATCAGTATTTCTATATATTACCAAAAAGGCATAGAAACAAGAAATAGAAAGAGAAATTGCATTTAAATTAACTGAAAGCAAGATAAAATACTTGGGAGTCTACGTGCCAAGAGAAACTCACAAACTATATGAAAACAATTACAAAGCACTTTTTTATAAAAATAAAATCATATCTAAATAATTGTACAAATATCAATTGCTCATGAGCAGACTGAGTTAATATAATAAAAAATGAAAATTCTGCCTAAATTAAATAGCTTATTCTGTGCCATAACAAACTAGAAAAAATTAGTTATAGAATTCATGTGCAAGAAGAAAAGGTCAAGAATATCAAGGGAATTAATAAAAATGCAAAAGAAGGTTGCCTACCCTTACCAGATCAAAGATTAGTTAGTAAAGCAGATGTCATCACAACTATTTGCTGTTGGCTAAGAAATAGAAATGGTAGATCAGTGGAAAAGATTAAGGTAGGAAAGAAAACAGTAGAAAATGACAATATTAATCTATGGCTTGCTAAACTCAAAGACTATCTTCTGGAATAAGAACTCATTTTTTTTAACAAAACTTCTGGGAAAACTAGAAAACAGTAGGGCAGAAACAAGAAATATACCAACTTACCATACCATATACCAAGGTCTAATTAGATACAGGCTTTAGCGATGAAAGGTGATTAAATCAATTAGGAGAAAAAGGAATAGTTTGTCTTTCAGATCTATGGAAAGGGGAGCTGTTTATGATCAAAGAAGAGATAGAGAACATCATGCATAGAATGAAAAATTGATCATTTTGATTACACTGAATTAATAAAACCAACCGTGATTAAAAGAAATTCAGTAAGATGGAAAACAATTTTTACAACTAATGTTTCTGGTAAAGGATTCATTTCTAAATTGTATAGAGAGCAAAGTCAAATTCCTAAGAATATAAGGCATTCACAAACTAATAAATGGTCAATGGATATGAAGAGGCAGTGGTTAGATGAAGAAATTTAATCTATCATCACACAAAAACTACCTTAAAAGATTATTGATTAAAGAAATGTAAATTCAAGTATCTCTGAGGTACCACCTCACACCTATCAGATTGACCAATATGACATTAAAAAAAAAGAAAAATTATCAGTGTTGGAGAACATGTTGGAAAAATGGAACCTTAATGCATTATTGGTGTATTTGTTAACTAATCCAATTATTCTAGAGAATAATTTGAAATTAAGCCCAAAGTACTTATACTGGGCATACCTTATGTTTCAACAATTCGCTACTATATCTTTATCCCAAAGAGATTATTTAAAAAAGGGAAAGGACTCACTGGTACAAAAATATTTATGGTAACTCCTTTTGTCCAGGGAAAGAATTGGAAATTGAGGAGATATCCATCAATTGGAGAATGGCTGAACAAATTGTGGTATTTGAATGTGATAGATTGCTATTGTTTGTAAAAAATTATTAGAGGCAAGATAACAGAAAAGTCTGGAAAATCTTACATGAATTATTGCTGTAGTAAGTGAGCAGAATCAGAAGAACATTGTACTCAATGACAGTAACATCATGTGATAATCAACTATGATGAACTTGGCCATCTCAGCTGTATAATAATTAAAGGTCTTGAGAGGGAACATTGCATCTGTTATCCAGAGAAGCAGTTATGGAGTATTAATGAAGTTCAAAGTTTACTATAAATTTTTAAAATTTATTTCATGTTTTAATGATTTATTTACCTTCATGATTTTTCCCTTTTAGTTCTTATTCTTCTTTCACAACATGATTAAGCTAGAAATATGTTTAACATAGTTATACATGTATAAACTATATTAGATTACTTTCCATCAGGGTGGGGGGGAAAGAAAGCAGAAAAAAATTGATTGTTTGAAATTATCTTTGCTTTTAGTTGGAAAGATAAATTTATACAAAGAAGAATGTTTAAAAGTTCTCTATTTCATTGAATAGCCATTTCCCCCTCCCCTGAAAAATTATACTCAATTTTGCTAAGTGATTCTTATTTGTAATTCAAGTTCTTTTACCTTCCAGAATATCATATTCCAAGGGTTCTGATTCTTTAGTAGCAAAGCTTTTAAATCTTGTACTATCCTAATTATGCCTTCACAATACTTGGATTGTTTCTTTCTGCCTACTTGTAATATTTGCTATTTGACTTGAAAACTCTGGAATTTGGCTTTAATATTCCTGGGAGTATTCTTTTTGTGATCTCTTTGAAGAAATGATCACTGAATTCATTCATCTTCTATTTTACACTTTGGTTCTGGAATATCAGGGTAGTTTTACTTGATAATTTCTTGAAAGATGCTATCTAGACCCTCTTTTTTGGATCATGGCTTTCATGTATGGATCTTGGTTATAGTGGTTTTGTCTGTACAAAATCTTCATAATTTAATGGAATTGAAATTATCTAGTTTGTTTTTAATGATGCTCTCCATCTCTTCCCTGGTCATAAACGGGTAAACTATTCCTTCATTTCCTAGTCTGCTTAAAAGCTGTTTTTTTATAACTAAATACTATATCCATTTTGATTTTATCTTGGTATAGGATGTGAGGTATTGGTCTAATCCAAGTTTCTGCCATACTAACTTCCAATTTTCCCAATACTTTTCATCTTTTCATCTTTTATCCCCAAAGCTGGACTCTTCGGGTTTATCAAAAAATAGATTACTATAATCATTACCTGCTATTGCACCTAGTCTATTCCACTGCTCCACCACTCTATTTCTTAGCCAATACCAGACAGTTTTGATGGCAGATACTTTAAAATAAGATTTAAATCTGGTAGGCCTAAGCCACCTTCTTTTTCACTTTTTTCATTAAATCCCTGGAAATCCTAAACTTTTTGTTTCCAAATATAAATTTCTTACAATATTTTTCTAACTAACTAGAGTAAGTTTTTTGGAATTTTGATTGGTAGGGCACTAAACAAGTAGTTTAGTTTTGGTAGAATTGTCATTTTTATTATATTAGCTCTACCTATCCATGAGCAGTTGATATTTGCCCAGTTATTTAAATCTGAATTTATTTGTGTGAGAAGTGTTTTGCAATTGTTTTCAAAAAGTTTCTGAGTCTGCCTTGGCAGCTGGACTTCTAAGTATTTTATAATATATGAAGTTATTTGAATGGAATTTCTCTTTCTTGCTCTTTTTGCTGCATCTTGTTAATCATATATGGAAATGTTGAGGATTTATGAGGGTTTATTTTCTATCCTGTGATTTTGCTAAAGTTGCTAATCATTTCTAGTAGTTTTTTAAGATTATTTATTGGGATTCTCTAGGTATGGCATCATGTCATCTGCAGAGGGTGAGAGTTTTGTCTCTTCACAATTATAATTCCTTCAATGTCTTTTTCTCTTATTGCTGAAGCTAACATTTCTAATACAATATTGAAGGCCAGTGGTGATAATGGACATCCTTGTTTCACTCCTGATCTTATTGGGTATTCCTCTAGTCTGTCCCCATTACATATAATGCTTGTTGATGGTTTTAGATAGACACTGTTTATTTATGGAACAATCCATTTATTCCTATGGTAATAGAAATGGGTGCTTTCTTTTGTCAAAAGCTTTTTCAGTATCTATTGATGTAATCATATCATTTCTGATAGGTTTGTTATTGATATAATTATACTTATAGTTTTCCTAATATGGAACCAATCCTGTATTCCTGGGATAAATCCTACTTGGTCATAATGTATTATCCTAGTGATAACTTATTGTAATCATTTTGTTAAGATTTTATTTATGATTTTTTTCATCCATATTCATCAGGGTGATAGATCTATAATTTTTGATCTCTGTTTAGGTGTCAGCAGCAGATTAATGTCATAGAAAGAGTTAGGCATTCTGCCTTTACCTTTTTTCAAAAGAGTTTACATAGAATTAGAACCAATTGTTAATTAAATGTTTGATAGAATTCACTTGTGAATCCATCTGGCCCTGGCAATTTTTTCTTAAGGTAGTCAATAATGGCTTGTTGAATTTCTTCTATTTTTAAAATAGTATTATTTAGGTATTTAATTTCCTGTTCATTTAACTCAGGTAAATTATATTTTTGTAAATATTCATCTATTTCACTTAGATTATCAAATTTATTGGCATTGAATTGGGCAAAATAATTCTAAATTATAACTTTAATTTCCTCTTCAATGTTATTGTTTTTCTCATAAAGACTATTCTTGGTTTTATTTATTAGTTCAATTATTTTCTTGCTTTTGATTTTATTAATTTCTCCTTTAATTTTTAGAATTTCTAATTTGGTATTTAATTGGGGGGGGTTGTAATTTGTTCTTTAATTTTTTTAGCTCCATATTTAGTTCATTGATTTCTTCTTTCTCTATTTTATTCATGTAAGCATTTAAATATATAATATATACCCTGACAGCTACCTTGGCAGTATCCCATAAGTTTTCTTATATTGTTTCATTATTGTCATTATCTCAGATGAAATAATTAATTTTTTCTGCAATTTATTGCTTGATCCACTCATTCTTTAAGATGAGACTAGTTAGTTTCTAATTAGTTTTGGGTCTATATCTCCCTGGCCCAATATTGCATGTGATTTTTATTGTATTATGATCTAAGAAAAAATGTATTCATCATTTCTGCCTTTCTGCAATTGATTATTAGGTTTTTATGCCTGTACATGGTCAATTTTTGTGCAAGTTGCCATGTACTACAGAAAAAAAGTATATTCCTTTCTGTCCCCATTCAATTTCCTCCATAATTCTATCATATCTAGGTTTTATAACAACCTATTTAACTCCTTAACTTCCTTCTTGTTTATTTTGTGATTTGATTTATCTAAATCTGAGAGTGGGAGTTTGAGGTCTACCACTAGTAGAGTTTTGCTGTCTATATCTTCCTGTAACTCCTTCACCTTCTTCTCTAAGAAGTTGGATGCCATACCATTTGGTGCATACATATGTAATATTAAAATTACTTTACTATATATGGTACCTTTAAGGAGGATATAGTTTCCTTCCTTATCTCTTTTGATGATATCTATTTTTGCAACTGCTTTGTCAGAGATAAGGATTACTACCCCTGCTTTTTACACATCAGCTGAAGCAAAATATATTTGGCTCCAACTTTTATTTTACTCTCTATATATTTCTGCACTTCAAATAAGTTTCTTGTAAACAGCAGATTGTAGGATACTGTTTTTTCTTTCTTTTTTCATTTCTTTTTCTTTTTTTTTTTTTGCAAGGCAAATGGGGTTAAGTGGCTTGCCCAAGGCTACATGGCTTGGTATTCTATTAATTCTATTAAGTGTCTGAGACCAGATTTGAACCCAGGTACTCCTGACTCCAGGGCCGGTGCTTTATCCACTGCGCCACCTAGCCGCCCCAATACTGGTTTTTAATCTAATCTGCTCTGCTTGTCCTCACTATGATCTATGTTCTATTCCCTCTCACATTCTACTGGTGGAGGTATAATCAAAAGAAACCTGCCCGAAGATCATATACCATAGGTCCCCCTACTGTTTCTTATAAGCAATGGAATAATTACTGACTAGGGATAGAAAGCTATATGAATGTCTCCCACCTAGAATCTGGAATGGTTTTCCTAAACATGCCTGCACAGACACACACACACACACACACACACACACACACACACACACACACAAACAAACACAGACTGGGAAATTTTAGCAGATCCATTGTTTTATAGACTGAGAGCTACACCAAATGAAAAGAAATTATATAATTTATATAATTCACCCTAGTCAATGCTACACACCAGTGCTGCCACTCTATTTTGAGAAAGGGAGATTATAAGGCTATGAAGAAATGAAAGAATTCCTAACTCTGGGAAAGAAATACCTTTAGATGACATTTAATAAAGCTGCTTTTCCAGAAAATTATGTAGATGGGCCTTGCATAATTGGCAATTATAGTTCAATAGTTCTATTTTATATAGAACTAAAACCAATTTCTATGTGAGGTCAGCCAAGATAAAAAAAAAAATTTGATGAGCCTATGAAAAATATGTGAATGTATTTAAAAAATGTCTTCCACTTGCACTTGCAAACATAATTCAAACAAGCAAACTGACAACCCAACTTTTCTCCCTTATTCCCTTTGTTTCCTTTCCCTCCTTGCCTCCTTCTCTCCCCCCTTACTTCTTTTCTTGCTTACTTCCTTCTATTAATAATTTTTCACATAGGGTAATAACAATGTTTTGTTGCATCATTTAATATACCCCATTGGTGCTGTAGTGTTGTGACAGTATGGATAGTTGCAAATTCCAGTTATATTATAGTATTGGCATCGATATGCTGCTTTCTATTATATCCTTAAAGTGAGAAAAGATAAATAATCTGAAACCATTGTCCTGTGTTGCTTCAGACTCTTCCCTCAATCTTCCATTGGAAATTCCACTTACAATTTTTTGCTCAAGACACATGATGATAGATCTATCTCTACCATAATTCTTTGCTATCTCTCCACAGTCTCTGTTTACTAAAGCTTTCTGAAACCTATATTGAATCTTTTACCCAATGTCCTTCCTATACAAAAAAATAAATTCTGGATAAATCTAGAAATAAACCTTTGTGAAAGAAGTAATGTCATAAATAAACAGATAGAAATGCCCCAATTATAAAAAAAGTTTATTTTGTGTAATTCTGTTTTATGGAGAAATTCCAAACAAATAACAAAGACAATGTTTTCTATTGAATTTGATCACATAGTAAACAAAAAAGACAAAACAAAAATAAACAAATTGTATTTGCAATCATTAAGTCAATACAAAGGATATATATGTGTGTATATTTATGCATGTATATTAAGCTCATGTATATGCATATTTATGTACATATGCATATACATATATACATACATATATATATATAAAACTTAAGAGAAATATAACATTTATTCTTGAAGGAGAGTGACAGATATTTAGTTGGAAAAAATAAATCATAGCAAACATTCAATCACCATTTCTTAGCAAAAACAATTCCTTTAATTTTGCCTAAAAGTTCCCATTTTCTACTTGACCTCATTTAGATTTTCATTGACATATTTCTCAATGTATTTTTAGATTATATCTTGCCATAGGATGTCATAGTTCTCAGAAAGAATTTTTCAGTTCCATAACTTGAGAAAATCTTTATAGTGTCTTTATCAATCATTGTTTTTTACATCAGTATCAATTATATATATATATATATATATATATATATATATATATAATTTATAATTTAAATCTGTTATATCCATAACTATTTATATAGACAGAGAGCCAGAGACAGAGACAGAGAGACAGAGAGCTGTGATTTAATTGATTTAGAAAATTCTCAAGAAAAAACCCTATATAAATGTTACTCAGAGGCTGCCCAGATCACAAAGACAATATATTTAAAAGGTGGGACTTGCATTTAGTCTTCACAGCTAGCTTTCTGTCCAGAGAGTTTCATCCATTTATTTTTTAAATTAAAATATATAAAATGGCATTACTTTATCTATTCTCTGTGAAGGAAGAAAACTTCTTATTACTTCTAAATTTACTGATTCACTTAGAATAAAACATAATCTAATTTATTTTATCAGTTCAGTGGTGGATGAATATTATGAAATTCATTTATCTTTGAGTTGGTTTCCAGAAAATAATTAGGCAAATGATCTCTCTGTTATTCTCTAATTTTCTAAAAATCTGTTTATTTTTAGAATAGAGTAGTAAATAACTATCATTTGAAGGCACTATATTCCTTTTCATTAATGAGACTATTAAGAAGTTAGAAAAAGGAATAAATTTGTATAGAAAGAGTTTAATGAATCAAAAATATGTTAAATTGAAAATATTTGAACTTAATATAGAAAGAAAATACTTGACTATAAACAACAGTTTTACATAGTTGTTCATACATTTAAAATGAAATTTCAGAATGAAGAGAGAGTAAATCATTATGCAGTGTTGAGAATTCAATATTTTACATTTCATAAAAAATACAATCTTAATGACCTCAGAGGTATTCTTTTCCAACGTTACACCTAAGGAAATATAATTTTCTACAACATTTTAAGTAATTAGCCCTTCAAAAAACCTATAACTACTAGGATCTTAATAGAATCTTCTATAATGCTAAAAAGTTAAATTTTTTTTTGTTAAAATGCTATTCCTTAAAGCTCTCATTTATTTATTCTGATTCTGCCCTGAAATAATATAGAGAAATTCATTCTTTCTATATGACACATTTTGCGCTAAACTTATAATAATAACTAGGTGAAGGACATTCCTAGTGATTAAATTCTACTCATGTAAAATAACCATTCTGCAATATATAGTTTTTGAAAACTTGTCTGAGGCACTGAGAAGCTAAATGATCAATCAAAAGTCTTATAGACCATTTACGTTAGAGTTGGTTCCTGAACCCAAATCTTCCTCATTCCCAGATCAGTCCTCTATCCATATTACCAGCTTGCTCGTAACTATTTAATATGTGTGTGTGTGTGTGTGTGTGTGTATAAAATAATTTCCCAATGGAGAAAAATTAACAATCATTCAAAATTTGATGTTTTCTCAACATTTCATTATTCCAGTTGCCTCTCCCAAATGTACCCTTGGATGGAATCTATATAATGTGACTCAGTGAACTAAAATGAAAACTTCATACGTGAACTGTCCAGAGATAATGTTATATCTGCTTAATCAGTCAGCATGTATTTCTTATTGAAATCTTCTAAAATTGGTTATTTATATTCTATTGTAAGAAAGTAGAAGCTCTGCTTTATCTGACTTCAAGCTAAATTCCTAAGGTGAGTAAAAATGTAGTTCTATGGATTTTCTGGAGAGTCTTCTTACTCATGATATAGAATCATTCCTGCTCAGTCTTGGTCCAGGGAATGCTGATTTACTACATTTCTTTTGATTTTGGTGGCAGTGGTTTTGTCTGTTCAAAAGCTTTTTAGTTTAATGTAATCCAAATTATCTAGTTTGGTTTTAATGATGTTCTCCATCTCTTCTTTGGTCATAAACTTCTTCCCTTTCCATAGATCTGAGAGGTAAACTACTCCTTGATCTTCAAGTTTGCTTATAATAATGTTTTTTATGCCTGAATCCTGTATCCATTCTGACCTTATCCTGGTATAGGGTGTGAGGTATTGGTCTAGTCTATGTTTCTTCCATACTAACTTCCAATTTTCCCAACAGTTTTTATGAAAGAGAAAGTTTTAATCCAAATACCTGGATTGTTTGGGTTTATCAAACAGCAAATTACTATAATCATTTCCTGCTGTTGGACATAGTCTATTCCACTTATTCACAACTCTATTTCTTAGCCAATACCAGACAGTTTTGAGGACTGATGCTTTATAAGCCACCTTCTTTTGCATTTTTTTCATTGAATCCCTGGAAATTTGAC
Organism: Macrotis lagotis; assembly: GCF_037893015.1. Taxonomy (NCBI): domain Eukaryota; kingdom Metazoa; phylum Chordata; class Mammalia; order Peramelemorphia; family Peramelidae; genus Macrotis; species Macrotis lagotis. Next base: position 108,705,191 of record NC_133660.1, read on the forward strand.
TTTTTATTTCTCCATATGAATTTACTTACAATTTTTTCTAACTATTAAAGTAATTTTTTGGAATTTTGATTGGCAGGGCACTTAACAAGTAGTTTGGTTTTGGCAGAATTGTCATTTTTATTATATTAGCTTCACCTATCCATTGTGCTGGAGCAGAATATATGCTTCAGCTAATAAAATAAAAAGCAGGGTTACAAAATCTGATCTCAGACAAAGAAAAAACAAAAATAGACTTAATTAAAAGATATAAGGAAGGAAATAACATCTTTAATTTTAACTTTTAATTTTCATTTTTCCAAGAACATGTTATGAAAGTTTATTAGCATTCATATGCCTATGAAATGACATATTGATAAAATGGATCAAATAAAATAAATAACAATACTACATACAAGCATACATACATGATATATATTCATCCATACATATATAAATATATATGTATATATTTATATGACAAGAAGTATAGCATTCAAATTTTTAGAAGAGAAATAATTGAATTACAGGAAGAAAAAGATAGCAAAATTGTACTAGCAGGAGACCTCAGCTTCCATCTCTCAGAATTAGTTAATCTAACCACAAAAATAAGCAATAAAAAAAGTTAAAAGGATGAATAGAGTCTTAGAAAAATTAGAAAAATTGGAGAAAACTAAATAGAGATGGAAAGAAATATACTTTCCCCCAGATGTACATGCTACCTACACAAAAATTAATCATGTATTAGGGCACGAAAACTTAACAATAAAATAAAGAAAGACAGATACATTTAATGTATCTTTCTCAGATTATAATGCATTAAAAATTACATGTAACAAAGGTTATGGAAAGATACATTAAATTAATTGAAAGCTTAATAATAATCCTAAGGAATAAGTGAGTCAAATAACAAATCATAGAAATTTTATTATTTTTTTCAATAATTTTATTCAAGAGAATGACAATAAGGAGATAACACACCAAAATTTATAGCATACAGCCAAAGCAGTAATTCTTAGGAGAAATTTTATATCTCTAAAAGATTATAAAATTTGAGCAAAAGGGGAAGCTAGGTAGTGCAGTGGATAAAGAACCAGCCCTGAAGTCAGTAATACCTGAGTTCAAATCTGGCCTCAGACACTTAATAATTCCTTAACTGTGTGGCCTTGGGCAAGCCACTTGACCCCATTGCCTTGTAAAAACCAAAAAAAAAATTGAGAAAGAGATCTGGGTATTCAACTAAAAAGGCTAGACAAAGAATATTTTGAATATCTTTAATTAAGCACCAAATTAGAAATCCTGTAAAGCAAAGAAGAGATTAATAAATTTGGAAATAAGAAAATTATTCAATTAATAAATGAAATTGAGAGATTTTTTTGAAAAAATAACAAACAAAATAGATAAATCTTTGGTTATTTTGATTTTTAAAAAAAGAAGAGTATAAATTACCAGCATCAAAGATGAAAGGGGTAAACCCAACACCAATTTGGAGGAAATTAAAGCAATAATTTGTACCTATTGTTTAACTACATACTATATACAATCTAAGCAAGAAGTTTGAATAATTACAAAAAATACAAATTGCCCAGATTAGCAAAATAAAATATTTAAATAACTCCATTTCAGAAAAAAGAAATTGTATAATCCATCAATGAACTCCCTAAGAAAATATCTCCAAGGCTAGTTGCATTTGCAAGTGAATTCTACCAAACACTGAAGGAGGGGCAGCTAGGTGGTGTAGCAGCTAGAGAACCAGCCCTGGAGTCAGGAGTACCTGAGTTCAAATCCTGCCTCAGACACTTAATAATTACCTAGCTGTAATTTGGCAAGCCACTTAACCCCATTTGCCTTGCAAAATTCTAAAAAAAAAAAAATTAAAAAAAATAGTTGGAGTCCTATCAAATTCTTTTTAATAACATAACTATGGTGCTGATGTCTAAAAGAGAGTCAAAACAGAGAAAGAAAATTTATAGACCAATTTGCCTAATGAATATATATGCAAAAAATTTCAATAATTTATTAGCAATGGAATTATAGCAAGTTATCACCAGAATAATAATTTACGACTAGGAAGGATTTTTACCAAGAATGCAGGACTGGTTTAATATTAGGAAATCTATCAACGTAATTATATCAATAATAAAACTATCAGAAATTATATGATTATCTCAAGAGAGGCTGAAAAACTTTTGGAAACCTATGGCATGCATTCTTATTAAAAATACTAGAGAAAAAATCTGGGAGAGTTTAGGAATAGATAATTTTTTCATTAAAATTAGTGGCAGTACCTTTCTGCAATATATGTCATTTGAATAAAATAGAAGCTTTCACAATAAGATCATGGGTGAAAAAGAGTGTCCATAATCACCACTATTATTGCCCATAATCACCACTATTATTCAGTATTATACTTGAAATGTTAGTTTTAGCAATGAGAAAAATGAAATTAAAAGAATTACAATAGACAATGAGGAAACAAAACCCTAAGGCTTTAAAGATAAAATGATGAAGATAGATTTCTAGAAAATCAACTAAAAGATACTTGAAATGATTAATAGCTATAGGAAAGTTGCAGGATTTAAAATAAACCCATGTAAATCATAAGCATTTTTATACATTACTAATAAAGTCTAACAGCAAGAAATGGAAAGATAAATTCATTTAAAATAACTGTAGATAGCATTAAATATTTGGGCATCTATCTGTTAATACAAACCTAGATACCTTATGAGTATAATTATAAAACAATGAAGTCAGATCAAAACAACTGCTTATGGATAGTCAGAACCAATATATTTATCTTAACTAAACGATTTATTTAGTGTCACACCAAATAAGCTACTTAAAAATTAAAAAGATTAAAAAAATTAAAATCCAAGACAAAAAAAATCTAAAAATTAACAAATTCTAAAAGAATATCACTGAGAATGATGGGAAATATATGCAAAGGAAGAGGCCAAACCATACCAGTTCTAAAACTTTATTATAAAGCAGCAATTATACTATTATATGCAAAGATAAAGTCAAAATAGGTACATAGCAAAGTATACCCATTAGAAGAGCAAGGGATCATTTACCTACCAGATTCATCAAGAAAAGGAGAATTTATGACCTAAGAAGAGATAGCAAGCATCATGAAATGCAAAATGGATAAATAGAATTTTACTTAAAAAAAGATGGATAATTCTGATTACTCTAAGTTGAAAGGGTTTTGCACAAACAAATCCAATAAAGCCAATATTAGAAGAAAAACAGAAAGCTGAGGAACAATTTCTATGTATGTGTGTGTGTGTGTGTGTGTGTGTGTGTGTGTGTGTGTGTGTGTGTATGTGTTTCTAATAAAGGGCTCATTTCTAACATATGACATATGATAACTAAGTCAAATTTATAAGAATACAAATAATCCAACAATTCATAGTCAAAGAATATGAACAAGTAGTTTTCAAATGAAGATATTAAAAGTATTTCTAGTCAAATGAAGAAATGGTCTAAACAATTATTGATTAAAGAAATGTAAATCAAAACAATTCTGAGAGACCACCCCATACCAATGAGAGAGAGAGAGAGAGAACTAGAGGAGAGTAGAAATGGCAAAGAAACAGAACACTCTGTGGAGAAAGATTAGTCAGTCTATTGTGTAAAATATTCTTAAACATTAAGTTGAGCTCTTTGGTGGTCATAGCAAAGCTGATATTAGGCTTTGAATTTCTGAATACTAAATGCCTCTATGTCTGAATCCCTTGCAAAAATGCTTATATACCTTTGCTGCTTTATGGTAACCTCATTAGTAATAATTTTACATTTCATTACAAGTCATAGCATGAGATTGCTAAAATTTTTTATTAAATATTTCATTTTAATTTGAGGATGTTCTTTCTTATTGTTTTATTGATTACCTCTTACCATCAAGACTACCAAGTACAGACAATTATAAATTATTCCAGTGGGGAAGGAACATCTTGGCAGAGATCTCAGCATAAAGTATCCCAAGTTCATTTTCACATTAGTGTGCTTGATCATTATTGATCACATCCCTGTTTGTGATTTTTTGAATAGGCATTATTATTTGCCAAGAGAATAATGCATTTTTCTTAATCTTTTCTAAGAAATAGAATATGAAGCTTGAAAGATTGAGTTAGTGTCTTGTATTCTCTTTATGACAGTCCAAGTAAATATTTTACTGGGAAGCTCATAATGGGATGTTTTTCATCATTAGTCCTTTGAACTTATCTTGGAGCACTGAGCATTGTCTTGATTATATTAGTCAAGTTTATAACCAGTGACCATGTTTACATTATTATCATTATTATTATTATTACTGTGTACGTTGTTCTCTTGGTTCTGTTCACTTCCTTTTGCATGATTTCAAGTAAATCTTCCCAGATTTTTCTGAAACCATAATGCTCCTCATTTCTTTTTCTTTTCTTTGGTTGTTGCAAGGTTAAGTGGTAAATTGACTTTGCCAAAGTCACACAGCTAAGTAAGTATTAAGTGTTTGAGGGTGGATTTGAACTTAAATCCTCCTGACTCCAGGGCCAATGCTCTATCTACTGGGCCACTAACTGCCTCCCCTGCTCCTCATTTCTTATAGCACAATAATATTCCAACACAATCCTATACAAGTTGTTTATCCATTCCCCAGTCAAAAGAAATCCCTTTGATATTCAACTCCTTGTCAACATACAAAAAACAGCTAAAAATATTTTTGGACAAATTTGTCCTTTTACCCTGTTCTTTAATCTCTTTGGAAGAGAGACATACTAGTGGTATTACACGGTCAAAAATCTATGTAGATTTATAATACTTTGGACATAATTTTAAATTGCTCTCCAGTCAAATTAGTTCATGATTTCTTCAGCAATGCATTAATGTCCCAATTTTCCCATTTTTCCTCTAGCAGTTGTTATTTTTCCATTTCTGTACTGTTAGCCAATTTGATAGGTGTGATGTTTGATCTCAGAGTTGTTTTAATTTTTATTTCTCATAGTAGCCACATTTTTATGTGACAATTGATAGCTTTTCTTTCTTCTTCTAAAAAATTTATATTAATTCCATTTCATCATTTGTCAATTGGGGAAATATATCTTATTTTCATAAATTGACTTGGTTGCCTATATTTGAAAAAATGAATGCTTTATCAGAGAAATGGCAGATTTTCGCCCAGTTTCTTGTTATCCTTTTAATTGGCTGTTATAGTTTTCTTTGTGCAAAAGCCTTTTACTTTCATGCTATCAAAATAATCTATTTTACATCTTGTAAGCCTTTCTATCTTTCTTTTGTCATAAACCCCTACCTTATCCATAGTTCATACAGGTACATTTTTCACTTCTTTCAAATTTACTTACGATATAATCCTTTATGTCTAAATCATTCATCCATTTTGAATTTATTCTATTAGACAATATGAGATTTAGGCTTATGTTTAATTTCTGCCAAAATACTTTGAAAATTTACCAGCAATTTTCAACAAATGATGAGCTCTTCTTACCCCCAAAGCTGGGATCTTTGAGTCTATTAAACATTAGATTAATATGTTCATTTACTACTGGATATTGTGTATGTAAAGTATTCCATTGACCCACAACTCTATTACTTAGCCAGTACAAGATTGATTAAATGATTGCCACTTTGTTTCCTCATTGCTTATTTTTATTCCTTTAATTTATTTTTCTTGTCATTGTCTTAGCTAGAAATTCTAATTTTACTAATTTTATTAATTTATTTTTCCAACATGCAAATCTAATTTTCAATGTTCATTTTTTTGTAATATTTTGAGTTGCACATTATTCTCCCTCCTTTCTTCCTTTCCTTCAGTCTCCTTTGCAGCAAGTAATCTGATATAGATTATACAAATATAACTATGTTAAACATATTTTCATATTAGTATTGTTGTGAAAGAAGAATCAGAAGAAAACAATGAGAAAAAAATAACACATAAAAACAAAATTGAAAAATTGAAAGTAGTGTTATTCTGCATTCAGACTCCCTAGTTCTTTCTCTAGATGTGCATGCTATTTTCCATCACAAGATTCTTAGAATTGCCTTTGATCATTATACTGCTGTGAAGAGCTAAATTTATCATAGTTGGTCATCACATCATGTTTTTTTAACATGTGCAATGTTCTCCTTGTTCTACTGACTTTTAACATCAATTGATATAAGCCTTTCCAAGTTTTTCTGAAGTCTACTCATTAAGACTCGTAACAAAACAATAGTACTCCACCACATTTATATGTAAAAATTTGGTGTCCTTCCCAATTGATAGGCATTCCCTCAATTTCCAGTTCTTTTATATGTGAATCTTACTCCAATTATTATGATCTCTTCGGGATATAGATCTAGTAGTGTTATTGCTGGTTGAAAGATTGTGTATATTCAGATCTGGTCTTTTCATTGGGAAAATTTTGAAAGTCACCTATTTCACTGAATATTCATCCTTTCCCCTGAAAGAATAAGCTCAATTTTGGTTGGAAATTGACTATTATTTGTAATCTAATCTCGCCCTCCAGAAAATCATATTCCAGGTCCTTATCCTTTAATGCTGATGCTGCCAAGTCCTACATTAATCCTGGTTGTGGTTCCTTGGTATTTCAATTATTTCTTTTTGGCTACCTGTATTATATTCTTCTTGATCTCATAATTCTGTAATTTAGCTACAATAATCTTTGATGTTTCCATTTTGGGACCCCTTTCAGGAGGTGATCAAAGAACTTTTTTGGAAACTCTTTTTTAATTTGTTTTTATATTTTTCTTTAATTTATTTACACATTAATAAAATATTCTTGTTTAAGAGTAAATGTAATGTCCCATCCCTCCACAAAAATATTAAACCTCATAAAAAAACAGAAAGAGAAAAAAATGTGTGTCAGTTTGTGTTCTGATACCATCAGCTCTTTTTCATAAGTCCATCATAATAGTTACTTCCATATTTTTCCACAGTTGCTGTTGCTGATTTTAATTCCCTCCATCCATTCCTACCCACTACCATCTATTATATTTTCTCTTTCCTTTCACTCTGTCTTCTGTCTTGATTTCTTGCAAAGTCATCAGCTTCCTTTAGCTTCATTCTACATCTGAAAGATTTGTTTTCCTCAGAGAGCTTTCTTGTCTCCTTTTCCATCTGACCAATTCTGGTTTTTAAAGCATTCTTCTCCTCAATAACTATTTGTACTGTTTCATCAATTTGACCTAAACTGATTTTTTTTTTGCAAGGCAAAAGGGATTAATTGGCTTGCCCAAGCCACACAGCTAGGTAATTATTAAGTGTCTGAGACTGGATTTGAACCCAGGTACTTCTGACTCCAGGACCGGTGCTTTATCCACTCCAACACCTAGCCACCCCTGACCTAAGCTGGTTTTTAACATGTTATTTTCTTTATCATTTTTTCAATCTCCTTGACTAAGTTGCTGACTTCATTTTCATGTTTTTTCCTGCATCTCTCATTTCTTTTTCCCAATTTTCCTTCTATCTCCCTTACTTGATTTTTCAAAATCTTTTTGAGCTCAGTCATAGCCAGAACCCAACTTCTATATTTCTTGGAGTTTTTAGATACAGAAGCTTGGATTTATTATCTTCAGATTTAGTATTTTGGTCCTCCAGGGGAAAAAAAGGAATTATCTATGGTCAGCTTCCTTTTTTTTTTTTCTGTTTACTCATTTCCCCAACCTTTGCCTGGTTTTGAGAAAGTACTTCCTGTACTTTTGAGTATTTTCAGGACACCCCACCTCCTCCCCACCAAGGATCTCAGTGTGTGAAGTTCTGATTGCTCTCCTGGTCTGTTAATGACCACAAACTGATCCCTCTGCCCCAGGACTGTGGCAGGGGAGTCCCTGCTCTATGGAGGGCCTAGACTGACCGGAGTCTCAATGCGTCAAAGCCCCAGAGTCCTGCCCCAGGGACAGAGGACAGACCTCAACAGTATCCCTCCACCCCCTTACCTTCCATGGGCTGAGTACTCAGGGTGCAACTGCCTGGAAGCTCCTGCTGCATGGCTCTACTGGCCTGCTTCCATTTCCTAGGATATGGGCTTCCATGGCTGTGCTGAGTGCCATAGTTGTGCTGAGGGCCTGGGCTTCATGCTCACTCTGGCAGAGATCGCCCTGCTGATCTTCCAAGTTGCAATTTGTGCTCCCTGGGTTGCAGGTCAGGAAACTGCTTCTGCTGCCAGAAGCAGGCACTCCCAGGCACCCTGGGACTGTTCCCTGGAGCCTGAAGGTCCTTTGCTCTGGTGCGGTGCTGCCCCATCCAACCCTGTGGAACACAGCTTTCCCACTATTTTCCAGGTTATCTTGGGCTAGAGAATTGCCTCACTGGGTCTTTCTGCGAGTTCTTTGAAAAATTTAGTTAGTTATAATTTTATGGTTTTGAAATATTTTGGAGAGAGCATCTAAGCCTCTTGCCATCTTGGCTCTGCCTTGGGAACACTCTAAATGAACTTTTTCAGTGATTATTTTAGCCTCTGGTTCTAGGATATCAAGGCATTTTTATTTGTTAATTTCTTCTAAGATGTTGTCCTGGCTCTCTTTTTAATCATGGCATTCAGATAGTTAAGTAATTTTTAAATATCTCTCCTGGATCTATTTTTCATGCTTGTTGATTTTTGCAATGATGTATTTTACATTTTCTTACATTTATCATTTTTTTAAAAAATTACTTCACTGATTCTTGATGCCTCATATATTAGCTTTCACTTAAGTAATTCTATTTTTCAAGGAATTATTTTCTTCAGTAAACATTTGCATCTCCATTTCCATTTGGTCAATACTACTTTTAAAGGGATTTTTTTTATTTTTCCATTTATTTAAATTATATTTTTAAAGGAGTTGCTTTCTTTTCCCATTTATTCAATTCTATTTTTAAAGACTCATTTTCTTTGTGCATTTTCCCAGTTCAATTTTTAAAAGAGGTGTTTCCTTCAGTCAAAACTTTTTGCCTCATTTTGCAAGATATTGAATTTCTCTTGCATTTCTTTTCCCAATTTTTTCTTTATGATCTTTAAAATTAAATTTTGAACTATTGCAAGAGATCTTTGGGGGCTGGAGACTAAAACATACTCCACTCTTTACATGTAATACTTTTTCTGCTGTCCTCTGTGATCTGTTTTACTGTCATAGTATTTTTCATCATTTCACCTTTTCTCTGATTTTTCTTACTCATTTTAACCTCTGCTCATGGGCCACAAGGGTGCTTTCCCAAATTTCTTGTGTTGGGGGAATGGAAGTTCCACCTAGGGCCTTGCTTATTAGTCTGGGAGTGTCCAGCCCAGGTGCACTGGCTGCACAGGGGATCTGGAACTCAAAATTGCCTTCTGCACCTGTGGCGGAGCCCACTCAGTTGATTTGCTATGCCATTGGCTCTCTGAGCTGAGATCCAGGGGCTTCCACTGCAGAGCTCTGCTATGACGGGGAACCTCCTACTGACCTTCTCCATACCCTGTCCCCACTAGTCACTACTCTCTGTGATGGACTCAGTTCACTGTGCTAGGCTAATCTCCCCATTCTTCCTAGTGAGACAACCTTTTCCTGAAGTCCTTCTAAGATATCTTAAGGTCAAAAATGCTCCACTCTTTTTCTCTGGGTTCTGTTGCTCATTCATTTAGAGGTTTGATTAACCATGTTTCTGAGGAAGCCCAGGAGAACTTGGGGAAGTTCATATTTCCCTCTGCCATCTTGGGTCTGACCTGTAATTTTAATATAATATTGAATAATATTGGTGATAATGTATATGCTTGCTTTACCCATTACCTTATAGGGAAGACATCATTACAAATAAGGTTTGTTCTTGACTTTGATGAAATTTATAATTTTGAGAAAGTTTCTATTCATCATTCATTCATGAATTTATTTGCTTTCTAGTAGTGTTAAAAAGAATACATGTTGTATTTTAAAATACTTGTCTTATTTTTGTGAATTTTGATTTTTAATGTTTCAATTATGCTTATAGTTTTCCAAATGTTAAATTAGTTCAGAATTTCTGTTAATTAATCTTACATGATTATCTTGTAAATTTTTTTTTCTGTTATTATAAAATCCTTAAGACACTTATTAATTGCCTAGCTGTGTGGCCTTGGGCAAGCCACTTAACCCCATTTGCCTTGGAAAAAAACCTAAAAAAAAAGAAATTAGTCTCTGGTTGTTGTTATATTTATTCTCCTTGATTAAGATATCAAAAGCTTAATTCTGTCATAAAAGGACTTTGGTATGATTCTTTCTTTGCTTATTTTTTCAAATATTTTATATTGAATTTATCCTTAAATATTTGGTAGAATTAACTTGTATATATTCCCCTTGTCTTGGGGATCTTTTTCCTTAGGCAGTTGATTTATGGATTGTTAAATTTTTATTTTTTCTAAGATGGGATTATTTTAATACTCTATCTCTTCTATCAACATTAGCAATAGATTTGAAAATATTCATCTCTCTTAGATTTATTGATATATAATTTATTGACAAATAATTGAACAAAATATCTTTTTTCATAGGTGCTTGAATTTAATCTTCATTGCTAGTGCAGTCACTCTTCATTTTTAATGTTGATAATTTGTTTTTTAAAATTTTTTCTTTTCTAGAATCTCCTGTGTTTTTTGTTTTACAATAGAATGAGCAACACAGATTATCATAACTACCAAATAGTCAGTTATACAAAATTGTATATATAGTGCTTACAAATAGGAGAAATGATTTTTAAAAAGAAATATTTAAGCACAAATTTATGGTCCCCAAGACAAGCTAAGTTGATCTGCTTCCTTGAACTCACATGCTGAATCATCATCCTTTCCACTGTGTGAATAACGGATCACAATAAATGTTTCCCTTTTCCTAAAAGCTCTTCTTGGCTCCTCTACAAACATGATGTGTTCTGAATAAAGAAACATCAGTAATTTCCTGAAGGGTAATACTAAGTATGGTTAAGTATTCTACATGATCTATATTTAGTGGTTCAATTTTTAATTAGGATATACCTAGATTACTTTCTTCAGTTCATCATATAGAACAAATATGAAAGCTCCATTCATTCCTCTTTGATAATTAGACCAGGCACTGATGAAGAAAACTTTGCAACCCTCATCTTTAGCAATCTTTCTCCAGCAGTCAATTGTCCCTGTGAACATGATAAGATTTCCTTTGCATCCAGACTGCATCATTATTCACCTTATTATATCAAAGTGATGGAAGACAATACCTGCCACAGCAGTCACTGTTTATGCCACCACCCAGCTTCAGATCTGGGAGCATACTTTTTCCTGTATCATAGATTCCAAAGTAGGCTGCTCTGTGGATAAAGATACACTATACTGAGACATTAAAACCTTGATATATGTGATGAATTCCATCAGACTTAGTGATTTTCAGAATGCATTCTCCCAGGTTTTTGAATTCTGTCTTTGTGCCAGATTTCTCAAATCTGCTGTCAACCAGGTTATTTCAAAATCCAAGGGATAGATAAAGAAGAGAGAAGTGGCTCCAGGTGCACCACCAGAGGCAAAATTGTCAACAAAATAGTTCAAAATTGTGTGTGCTTGTCCACTCCTCCCCAAAACAACAACTTATATTTATCCTTAAAAGCAAATTTAAAGACCTAAACAAGAAAATATATGATGACATTTGTTAAATTGCCTCACCAGAAATAGTGTCACATGTTCTTTAGGAATTCAAGCTATACAAAATCTATTTTGCCTTTGTATTGACTATCTCCAGCAGTTTTCTTACTTGCATGCTGCACTAGTAATAGTAGTTTGATTCTTTTGATGAGTCCACCACAGTCTTAGATATAGAAGCAGTGATGCTACCTGACAAGAAGGCCTTGGTGAAGGAGGTGGCCTGTTTCATCATGGGTACAGAGGGAAGTGCTGGATTTGGAGGAAGAAAGCCAGTGAGAGAGAGCCAAAAGATGGAAAACACATTGCTGCCTGCAGTCACTTGCTACAGCTCAGAGCAAAAGACTTTTTTTAAAATCAAATTATCCATTTTAGGTATTTCCTTGTTTTTTTTTTTCATAAACCCAGCTTTAAATTTTATTTATTTGTTCAATTGTTTTCTTACTTTAAATTGTATTGTTCTCTCCTTTGATTTTTAGGATTTATAATTTTATACTTTTTGGAGATTTTTACTTTTTTTTTTCTTCTTGGGTATCTGAGAAGTTATCTTTGATAATTTCTTGAAATATAATTTCTATGAACTTTTTATAACGTGACTTTCAGGTAGTCTACTAATTTTTAAATTATCTTTTCTTCTTTTGACTTTATTTTTCCTTTTGATTCTCTTGCTAATTCTAATTTTTAAAGAATTTTTTAGTTAACTTTTCTTCTTCCTCTTCCATTAGACTACTTTATATTTCAAGGAATTACTATCATTTGTGAAGTTTTACACCTCTTTTTTCCATTTGTAAAATTTTGTTTTTAAGGAATTATTTTCTTCAATATAATTTGTTTCTCTTTTACAAAGTTGAAAGCTTTCTCTGTCCTGTGTTCTCAGTTTTATAAGCAGGTGACTAGATATATTTTGTCTTCATGAGAAGATTCCCAATTTATTTATTTTGATATTCCAGGACTTTAAGAAACAATTCCACTTTCCATGAAATATATCATACCATTTTAATGAGTAGTTTTGAATTTCATTTAATTTTTTTCACCCTGACTAGTATAAAATAAAAACAAGAAGTAAACCAAATTTAGAGTCAATAAAGCTGCAACAAGAAGAGATACTAGTACTTTAGATAATAAAATCTTTTGAAATAACAGTAGAAAAATAAAATTCTCAAAGTTTGCATTAGCCATGCCATTTTTTAATTCTTGAGTTTTTACCCCAAAACCCCGGATTTGACTAAAGTAAAAAAAAGACATGATAACTAACCAAATGATAGAATTATTCATCTATAATTGGAATTATTTTGCAAAAATATCTAGCAAGCAAGAAATCTTTCTAACCAATGTGTCTTCTTTCAGTGGTACAATGAAGGCAGATGCTCTCCTCCATCAAGTTAAGGAAATTGAGGATTGTCAGGTCAAAAATTCTTTGAACAAAGAAAAATGTGGTTTCCAAAAATGGAATATCAAAAGGAAAAAGGAAATCCATATACTAATTAGGAATAGAAGTAAAACACAAAGAAAATGAAGGTTCAGATTAGCTCAGTTCCCTAGGAGGTTAATCAATACTTAGACTGAATAAAAGAGATGAATTTAAAATGAAAAATTGACATTGAAAGAATTCAGTGGTCATCTCCTGAAATATATTTTAAATCAAAAATTCCCTAGAATATTACAATAAAATGCCAGAGCTCATAGATTAAGAAGAAAATATTTCAAGAAGCCAGAAAAAAATAATTCAAATAGTGTGGAGCTATAGTCAGGATCAAACAAGATTCAGCAGCTTCAACAATAAAGGAGGAGAAAGCTAGAAATTCTATGTCCTGAAAACAAAGGAGCTAAGATTGCAACTAAAAATAACCTACCTAGCAAAACTGAATACTTTTCAAGGAAAAATGGCTATTTAATGAAATAGAGGGTGTACATGATTCAGTTATGTAATACCATAAGAAAAATAGAAAGGAAGAGATTATTACCAAATGAGAGAGAGAGAGAGAGAGAGAGAGAGAGAGAGAGAGAGAGAGAGAGAGAGCACATTATAGGATACAAATTGAATAGTTTTGATCTTGCTAAATTAAAAAAATTGGTTCATACAAAAAAAATCAGTGAAGTAAAGATTAGGAAAAAAAAAAACTGGGGACAGGGAACTGAATTTGCAGTCAGCTTTTCTGATAAAAGCCTCCTTTGCCAAAGTAAGTCATTTAACACTTGACAAATGGTCATAGGATATGAACAGACTGTTTTCAGATAAATAAATTAAAACTATAAAAAGACATGTGGGAAAAATGCTTCAAATCATTGTTAATTGGAGAAAAGCAAATCAAAACAATCCTGATACCACCTCATACCTATCAGATTGACTAATGTGACAGAAGATGAAAATGACCAATCTTGGAACAGATGTGGGGAATTTGAGACACTAATATATTATTGATGAAGTTGTGAACAAAAGAACATTTTGGAATTATTCTCAAAAGGCTATAAAATTGTGCATACTATCTGACCCAGTAATATTAAGAGTTAACATCCCAAAGAGAAAAAAAAGATAAAATGGAAAAGGACTAACATGTAAACAAGTATTTGTTGCAATCCTTTTTGTGGTGCAAAAGAATTGGAAATTGAAGGAGGATAACCCTCAATTGAGAAATGATTGAATGAATTATTTGTATATCACTGTGATATAATGGTTTTTATTATAAGAAATGATGAGCAAGGGGAGCAAGGTTGCAAAGCCAAGATGAGTGGAGGCAGGAATTCCCACAAGCTCTTACCCATTCTAGAATGACAGAACACACAAAAAGACTGAGTGATTCTCCAGCCCAAGTCAATTTGGAAGATCTGTAGGAAAAGTCTGTTAAACCAAGGTTAGAAAGGACCATGCAGGAGCAAACGAACCATAGAGGAATAGCCCAGGTCCCTGGGGAGTTCCTGGGACTATGGAAGTAGTGGAGGTAACTGGACCTCTCAGACTGAGTATTGCCAAGGACAATTGGGAAGCTCAGTAAGAAAATTGCCATACCAGAGTAAATGTGGAGCAAGGTTGAATCCACATTTCAATGCAGATCCAACCCTGGGAACCAGGAGTATGTTGGGAACTTACCCATCCAAGACCTACCTGGCAGTTACTTCTCATTTCAAGTATGGTAAGGGGGTCAGAGAAGGTCAGAGGCAGAACACTGCTGCTTCACCCATACTCAAAAAGCTAAAAGAGTGCTTTCTATAGAAAACTACTTTGCAGATAAAGATAACAATGATAACCTTGAAAGAAGAAATCAGTGAAAATTAACTCATAGGGGAAGTCCCAAAAGACTCCATGAATTGAACTCAAATCCAAAAACTCATCTAAAAGCTTAAAAAAAGAATTTAAAAAAAAACAAAGAAGAGAAGATGAAAAATGAAAAAAGAAATGAGAGTCATGTGGGAAAATTATGAAAAATTGACTACAGAATTCAACAGTTTTAAAAAGGAAACAGAAAAGTGAAAAATAAAACACTAAAAATTAGAATTGAACAATAGAAACCAATTAATCTATGAGCCTACAAGATTCCATCAAAAAAATAAAAAGACTGAAAAAATTGAAGAAAAACTAAAGTGCCTTTTAGGAAAAATAAATGACCTGTAAAATACATCCAGTATAGATAATTTACAAATCATCAGACTACCAGAAAGTCTAGATCAAAAAAAGAACCTGAAAAACATGATGCAGGAAATTATTATGGTAAACTGTCCAAATCTGCTAGAACAAGAAGATAATATAACCATTGAAAAAAAGTATACAAAATCCCTCCAGAAAGAGGCCTCAGGATAAAAACTCCCAAGGAATTTTACAGCCAAATTAAAAAATTCTCAAAAGAGAGAGAATACTGCAAGCAGCAAAAGGAAATTAATTTAAATACAAAGGAAACACAGACTCACACAGAACCTATCAGAGTCAATAATGTAGGACCAGAAAATTGGAATATTATATATCAGAAGGCAAAGGACCAAGGAACAATTTCCTACCCTGCAAAATACAAAATATCCTATCTGGGGAAAAGATAGATGTTCAATGAAATGGAGAACTTTCAGAATTCCCAGATGCAAAGACAAGAACTGAACAAAGGTTTCAGTTGTCAAATATGTGAAACATGAGTTTCATAAAAAAAGTAAATGAAAAGGGGAAGGAAAAGACAAAACATAATAAGAATGTTGGTCAAGACCATCAAAATATAAACAACTCTAAAAGGGAAGATAAAACATTTCTAATTCTTGAGAACTTTACTTCTCTTAGGATAAATAAAGAATCAAATATGATAGGGGCAGCTAGGTGGCATAGTGGATAGAGCATCGGCCTTGGAGTCAGGAATATTTGGGTTCAAATCAGACCTCAGACACTTAATAATTACCTAGCCGTGTGGCCTTGGCCAAGCCACTTAACCCCATTGCCTTGAAAAAACCTAAAAAAAAGAATCAAATATGATAGAAGAGATTGGACATAAATGATATGGGTATAGTTGAGTCTTTTCTCTTCATTGAAGAGATCCAAGATGTTATTAATTTGAGATTAAAAGCAGGGATTGTTAATTCTAAACATAAGTGTCCCATTATCCTTTGATCAACCCACTTTTATTCTGCTGGACTGACAAAGCTTAGCACTTTCTCTGATGAGGACATCATAAATTGGGCAGTCTCCTATAACTTTCAATTATTTGTAAAGTTCTCAAGTGAGACCTTCAGAGACTCTCAAAACATAGAGACTTTTAAGATTCTTGTAGTTAATTAAACCATGGTTTGAGTTAATCTTTACTTTACTTAATAAGGGGTTAAGTACCCTGGGTTGGGGGGGGGGTATGAGAGAAAAAAATAGGCGAGGGCACAAATAGTTCAAGAAATGATTTGTCTTTGGATGATACTTTGTTTCATGAGGAAGATTATGTGTCCTTGGAGGTTACTTGAAAAGGGGATAAGGTAAAAAATAATTATAATTATAATTTGATGTAATTTGAGACAATGGTGCTTAACAAACAATCATGTTGCATGGATACTTTGGTAAAGATTTGAGCTTATCAAGCAATCAAATAATCAAACTGTGATTGATGATTCCTAATTAATTGTACTTGAGTGATAACACCAGCTGAAGAGGCACAAAGATTTACAATTTTAGAGGGAAAGAAGGGAGAGTGTGAACAATAAGTTAATTCTAGTCAATAGATTTGACCCAGAGATGGAATAAGATGCATTTTCACTTGGGTTTAAAAATCTGTCCTAATCCACAGGGTAGGGGCGATGGGGGGAGTGAAAGACAAGGGAAGAAAGGACTGATAAAAGGGATGGTGAAGGTGTAAGTGAAAATAAACTGAAAGTTAAATTTTAAAAGAAAATTTAAAGGGGAGAAAGGAAAATTTTGGTAAGAAAAAAGAGGAAAGGAAAGAGAAAAAGATAAATGGAGAAAGACAGCAAGAATGTAATACAGAATTAGTAATCTTAACTATAGATGTAAATGGGATGAACTTTCCCATAAAATGGGAGAGGATAGCAGAATAAATTAAAAATAAGAATCCTATACAACATGTTGTTTACAAGAAACACATCTGAATCAGAGAGATACATGCAGGTTAAAGATAAAAAGATGGAACAAAATATTTTATGCCTCACCTGAAGTAAAAAAAAATCAGGGGCAGTGATCCTGATATTGGATAAGATAAAAGCAAAAATTGATCTTACTAAAAGGTATAAGGAAGGAAATTGAATCTTCTTAAAAGACACCATTGTTAATGAAGCTATAACATTACTAAATACGTAGGCACCAAGTAGTATAGCATTCAAATTCCTAGAAGAAATGTGAATTTCAAGGTGACAAAGACAGCAAAACTTTTATGATGGGGTATTCAATCTCCCTCTCTCAGAACTAGATCAATCTAACCACAAAATAAACAAGAAGGAAGCTAAGAAGGGAAATGAAATTTTAGAAAACTTAGATATAATAGACCTCTGGAGAAAACAATGGGGATAGAAAAGAATATACCTTTTTCTTGGCAGTGCATGGCACCTATACCAAAACTGACCATGTACTAGGGCACAAAAATCTTATAATCAAATGTTTCTCAGACTATGAGGCAATAAAAAATTATGTATAATAAAGGAATAGAAAGATGAACCAGAATACTAATTGGAAGCTAAATAACATAATCTTAAATAATGGGTGGATCAAACATCAAATCATAGAAATAATCAATAATTGTACCCAAGGAAATGAAACTAATGAAACATCACACCAAAATTTATGGGATTCAACCAAGGCAGTTTTGAGGGAAATCTTTATATCTCTAAATGCTTATATGAATAAAATACCAAAAGAGGAGATCAATATATTGAGTATGCAATGGAAAAAAGCTAGAAAAAGAACAAATTAAATATCACCAATTAAATACTAAGTTAGAAATTCTGAAAACCAAGGGAGAGATTAATAAAATTGAAAGCAAAAAAAACCATTGATCTCATAAATAAAACTAAGAGTTGGTTTTATGAAAGTCAAGAAAATAGACAAACCTTTGATTAATCTATTTTTTAAAAAAGATGATTACCACATTGCTAGTATCAAAAACAAAAAGGTTGAACTAACCACCAATAAGGAAAAAATTAAAGAGATAATTTAGAGCTACTTTGATGAACTGTATGCCAATAAATTGGATAATCTGAATGAAATGAATGAATATTTACAGAAATACAAACTGACCAGATTAACAGATTAACTCCCTAAGTGAATTACAAGTGAATTCTACCAAACATTTAAGGAACAATTAATTCCTATTCTTCATAAACTATTTTAAAAAATAATTGAAGAAAGAGTTCAGCCAAATTCCTGTCATGACACCAACATGCTGCTGATACCTAAACCAGGAAGAGCCAAAAAAGACAAATAAAATTATATACCAATCTCCTTAATGAGCATGGAACCAAAAATCTTAAATAAAATTTTACAATGAGTTTACATCAAGTTTTTGCTAGGATAATACATCATGATCAGGTAGAGTTTATGCTAGTAGGAAGGGATGGTTCAATACTAGGGAAAACACTCAAAATAATTGAACATATCAGTAGGAAAGCCAATAGAAATTATCTCAATAGATGCTGGAAAAGCCTTTGATAAAATACAACATTCATTCATATTAAAAAAACTAAGAAGTTTTTGAATAAATCAAGTTTTCCTTAAATCAAATAAAGTTCTTTAAATCTAAAATCACCACAAATATTATATGAAATAGGGATAAATTAGGAGCATTTCCAGTAAATTCAGGGTTGAAACAAGGATGCCCATGATTACCATTACTATTCAATATAGTTTTATAGATCTTAGCTTTAGCATTTAGTTTTATAGATCTTAGCTTTAGCATTTAGAGAAGAAAAAGAAATTGAAGGAATCAGAATTGGCAATGAGGAAGGAAAGCTTTCAATCTTTGCAGATGATATGATGGTACACCTAGAGAACCCAAGAAAATCATCTAAAAAACTCCTTGAAACAATTAACAAATTCAACAAAGTAGCAGGATATTAAGAGTGAGATTGAGAGATAGAGAAATTACATTTAAAGTAACTCTGGACAACATTAAATACTTGGGAATATACCTCCCAAGAAAAACCCAGAAATTATACGCACTCAATTATGAAGTACTTCTCAGGGGGCAGCTAGGTGGTACAGTGCATAGAGCATCTACCCTGGAGTCATGAGTGCCTAAGTTCAAGGCTGTCCTCAGACACTTAATAATTACCTGTGTGGCCTTGGGCAAGCCACTTAACCCCATTTGCCTTGCAAAAACCTAAAAAAAAAACCCAAAACTAAAAAAAGAACAACATACTTCTCACGCAAATAAAGTCAGATCTAAAATAATTGGAAATGTGTTAATTGCTTATGGTTAGGCTGAGCTAATATAATAAAAATGAAAATTCTACCCAAATTTAATTACTTATTTAATGCCATACCAATCAAACTACCAAATAATAATTTTACCGAGCTAGAAAACTAGGAACAGAGTTCATATGAAGCAAAAATGGTCAAGAAATACAAGATTATTCATGAAAAAAAATGTAAAGGAAGACACCCTAGCTCTAACAGATCTAAAACTGTGCTATAAAGTGGTGGCCCATAAAACTGCCTGATATTGGTTAAGCTATATAGTAATGGATCAGTTGATTAGGCTAGGGTCAAAAGAAACAGTAGTGAATGCCTACAATAATCTACTGTTCAACAAACCCAAAGACATTAGCTTTTGGTATAAGAACTCATTATTTGACCAAAATTGTTGGGAAAACTGGAAAATAGTATAGCAAAAACTAGGCATAGAACCACATCTCACACCCTATACCAAAATAAATGGGTACAGGATTTAAACATAAAGGGTGACACTATAGATAAATTAATAGACCAAGAAATACCCTATCAGATCTATGGAATGGAAAAAATTTATGACCAAATTAGAAATAGAATGCATTATAAACTGTAAAATGAATGACTTTGACTATATTAACTTAAAAAGATTTTGTACTAAAAAAAATCAATGCTGCCAAAATTAGAAGGAAAGCAGAAAGCTGGGAAACAATTTTCACACCTAGGAGTTCTGACAAAGGTCTCATTTATTAAATACATAGAGAATTGCATGATACTTATAAACTTACAAGTCATTCCTCAACTGATAAATAGTTTAAGGATATGAATAGACAGTTTTCAAATGAAGAAATTAAATATATATATATATATATATATATATATATATATATATACATATAAATGTATAATATGAAAATCGCTCCAAATCATTAGATTTCATTAGAAAAATGCAAATTAAAATAAATCTGAGGTATCACCTCCACTTATCAGTTTGACTAAAATGACAATGGGAAAAGATCAATACTGAAGAAGTGTAGGAAGACTGAAACATTAATTCATTGCTGGTGGAGTTGTGAAGTGATCCAACCATTCTAAAGAACAATATGGTACTATGGCCAAAGAGCAATAAAAGTGTTCAAAACCTTTTCCCCAGCAATTCCAATTCTAGGCCTATACCCAGAATCATAAAAAAATGGGAAAAGTCCCACATGTTCCAAAATATCCATAGCAGCTCTTTTTGTATTGGCAGAGAATTGGAAATTCCCCATCAATTGGGGAATGGTTAAGCAAGTTATGGCATATAAATATTATAGAATACTATTTTTCTATAAGAAATTATAAATAGTCAGATTCTAGAGAAGCATAAAATAAATTTCAGAATCTGATACTGAGCAAAGGAATCAGAACCAAGAGAACAAATGTACACATTAACAAAAACATTATGAGATGATCAAACCAGATGGATGCAGCTGCTCTCAGCAGTTCAGAGATGAAGGGCAACCCTATTATACTGGTTATGAACAATATTATCACAATTCAGATGAAGAAAAACAAAACAAAAATCCCTTCACAATATGATGAACAGTACATTAACTTAAAAAAATATCTCTTATGTATCTCCCTTAATCTTAATTTTTCATACTGAAAATGACTAATCTGTAACCATGTTTAACACAACTGTGCATGTATAATATTAACTGACTCCTTGCTGTTGAGGGGAGGGGAATGAGTAGGGAGGGTGGGAGAAAATTTTGTATCTTAAAAATGTGCATATGCATATGGATGAATGTTGAACATCTCACAATGTTGTTAATGTGTACATTATTCTCTTGGTTCTGCTCCCTTCCCTTAGCATCATATCCATAATTCATTCCATGCTTCTCTAAAGTCTGACCATATATGGTTTCTTAAGGAACAATAGTATTCTATAATATTCATATAGCATTGAATAACAGTTCTGAAATTTATGGGCATCCCCTCCATTTCCAATTATTTGCCACTGCAAAAAGAGCTGGTATGAATATTTTGGAATATGTGGGACTTTTCCCATTTTTATGGCTTCTTCTCAATATAGGCCTAGAACTGGAATTTCTGGGTCAAAGGATAAGAATAGTTTTATTGTTCTTTTGGCATAGTAACATGTTGCTTTCCAGAATGGTTGGATCAAATCACATGCTATCACTCTTTAAGTCTAAATCAAGTACTCATTTTGACTTTAACTTAGTCTACAGAATGAGATGCTGGTCTGTAAAGAAAGAGTTTGTGTTCTACTGTGTTCTAGTTTTCCAAATAGTTTTTGTCATATAGTGAGTTCTTATCCCAAAAGCTGAGGTCTTTGAGTTTTTCTCTTTTAAAAAAAATTTTTGATGAACATCTTTACAGATTAGTCATTTTCAGTATGAGGAACAAGGATTGAGGGAAAGAGATATATAAGAAATAGTTTTCATAAATTATTCATCAGATTCTGAAGGATCTTTTAGTTTTGTTTTGTTTTTCTTCCTCTGAATGGAGATGACATTGTCCATATGGTCTAATTTGGTTGTCCTAGTTATCTGAATTTATGAGAGGAGCTGCTTCTAACAAGGCTGATCATCTCACTTTATTGTTATTAATGTATACATTGTTCTATTAGTTCTGCTCCCTTTGCTCAATATCAGATCTTGTAACTCAGCCTGAGTCTGAGCATTTATGGTTTCTTATAGAGCAATAATATCCCATAGTATTCTTAACTTATTTATTATTATTATTATTTAAGTATTATTTATTACTATTGTTGTTATCATTATTATTAACTTATTTATTCTCCACATAACTTATTTAGCCATTCCTCAATTGATGGGCATCTTTAAGGTTTTCAAATAAAATCAATTCACTTCAATGTCAATAATTAAAAGAATCATTTGGTCAAGTAAAAAAATGTTTTTTAAGGTTGAATAACATAACTTCTTTGGCTTATAAGTTGTTATCTATATTGAAATTTTCCAAAATTTAATATGTTTATTTTATAAATTGTACATAAATTCAAATCAGTACCTCATACAATACCTTTATCATAGTGTTCATTAAATGCAAACAGTGAGATGAAATTCATTTAGAATCTACAAAGCAGTGTACTATTAGATCTGAGATTAGATTCTCAAATCCTTGAATGGATTCATAGGAGTAGTCACAGACAATTTTCGGTGCAGTCCTAGGCTGTTGCAGGGAAATTTTATTATCTCATATAGAATTCTGAAAGGTTGACCATAGGTAATGGGAAGATGTCAAACAAAGTTAAGTACACACAAAAGTTCTAAGTTCAAATACTGGACAGAAATTGTAAAGATTCCAATTTCATTTTCATAAAAAGAAGTAAAACATTAAACTATCAAAATATGAAATGTCTTATTTTGTAAGGATTTGTGATCTTCTTATTGTATGTCACCTAGCAAAGAGAAAATGATCACTTTTTAAAGATGAAATATGTCATTCACCACCTATATGGACAAGCAAATTAAGTTGTTACAGCTCTAAGATTCTATGATTCTTACTTTGAGAGTTCACCTAGATGTGAATCTTCTGAAGATAACCAAACAGACTTTTGTTCTACAGTGACAGATTTCAACTGTTGATGAGAGAGTGTCACTCTATTCATAAGCTTCTTGAGGTCAGGTATTGTTTCATTGAGCATGGGAACATGAGATATCTTAAAATGCTTATTGATTCAAACTTGAGCCCTGATTTCTCCTCTATGATACCAAAATACAGAAATATTACTGACTCAATATTCACCTTCTCAATAGTTCAGACATTAATGGTTCTAAGTTTTCCATAAACTCTGTCAAGAGGACTCATCAATTTTCTCTTTTACAAATTCAATACATTAGTTTTGACTGAGGGAAGGAAATAAGAGTTTACTAGAAAAATTTTATAACTAGGGAGGGATCATGTCCATTCTCGACTCTTATGTGTATTCATTATTCTTTCGTCAATGTCCCTTTTATTCATTTAAATAACACTACCACTATACTTCTGCCAGAGAACTGTATCTTTCACTCTGTATCACCTACATGGGTGTAATTCATTACCATTGTTACCATAGGAAGCTATAGGAATATCTCAGCATATATGAAATGTTAGAAACTGAATGAATTTTTAAAGTATGTAGTAATATAAGGTTATAAGTCAAATGATTCTTTACATTCCTAAAGGGTCTGTGTACTAGGAGGTATTAAGTGTTCTAACCTGACTCGTTCTCTAAATTCCCACCATAAGATGTTTGCTCTCTAGGGGGGTCTTTGTTCCTTGTTCCCAAGTTTGATTTAATATCTGCTACATTGTACATATTTGAAGGTATTTTTCTAAGTACCGCCAATCTGTCATATTCTGTGTCTCTAATCTGTCTTTCAATGGCTATAGAAGTCCCCATGGCTTCTGTCAGAATTTCTGATATTGCAGTCACAGACTTGCACATACCGCCAAGCAACTCACACCATTTGTGCTATCAAAACAAATTATTTTTCCACATCTCTACAGGACATCTTGGCAACAAGACACCATGATGAGTCCATGAGACATCCTTTTTTGACCTTAGAAGAGTCCTACTTTTTTGATGTCACACAGTATCCTTGTGTGGCAGGGGAGTAGAGCAAATGATAGTTTTGCCTAAGAGTCTCCCTCCAAGAGCACTAAACTTCACAATAGTATATTTTTCAAAGATTTTTTTTATTTTTAATGCCATGAATAAGAATCATCATAAAAAATAAAAGGAAAATATTGTCTTCCAGGTATAACAAAATAATTAAACAATCTAAAATCTTGTTATTTCTTAAAATCATAATGAAGATGCTTCACTACCTTCATAAAATGCAAGTAGGTCATCAGAATAGCTGAGAAAGTGAACAGTTTCCATTCCACAATTGCATAATTCTACTTGACCAGAGTACATTTGAGAGAAAACTATCTTATTAGGAAAGGTATAGTCAGAGATGGAATCATTTTCCCTTTTTTGAATGGATATGAGTCTGGACATTTCCAGATACAATTCATAAAAAATAATATCTCTTAATATAAAGGTTGAGTGGCCAGAATGTATAAGAAAATAGAAAGAGTTCACTATTCAACATTCTTTAATGACCATAAAATCACTTAATATTCTACTCTTAGTTTTCATGACATCTCTTTTCTCAATCTTTGAGTATCTTATCAAAAGCACTGAATGAAAGTCTTAAATTTACATGGAATCAACTGAGGAATATGACTGAATATTGTCAATTGAGTCTGTCTATAAATCTATAGGTTAAATAGATCTTTTGAAAAATTTATAATCACAAAATTTCAGAATTAGAAGGGGCTTCAGATATTTAGCATAGCTAATATTAAGAAAATATATTTTTTACTGAAACACACTTAACAAATAGTCAACAATCCTATTCAATGCAATCCCCAGAGAATTTATCCATTCTACTTGTAGATAGTCTAATTGTTAGAATGTTTAAATTTATCTCATTCTATTCCTTGTTTTCTATTCTGAGACCAAATAGGAAAATAGTCCTTCCCTCTATGAATATTTCTTGTACTTATCCTTGGTTAATGCAATAACTATGAGTCTTCTCTTCTCCAAGATAAACATTCCAAGTTCCTTCAAATAATTCAGAGATTCCCTAGACAATAGTTAACCATTATCCCCAAGAAAGGTGCTGAAACAAGTCAAGTGTTGTCCTTATGAATAGTGCTGGAATGCTAAAATTTGAGGATATGCTCTAAAATGCCATAGCAATATTCATCGGGGGTTATATTAAGAACACAAGTGCCCAAGGTGCCATCAGATATGAAATTGAATTTTAATGCCATCCTGAGTCCTATAGTGAAGTGAATAGCTGGCTAAGAACCAATCTTTCATATAGCCAGAACTACTTCAATGTTTAGGAGACTCTGAAAGAAAGTTTGGGAGAAAAGAGGTATTAGACTAAGAGATTGTTGGTCTACAAATACTCTACATTTAAATTGTTTTAGAAAAATTCTGAATATCACCTAACAAGATTTCTCAAGCTTCAGTGCCAAATTATTTATATATATATATATATATATATATATATATACATATATGAAATATATAATATATTATATATATATATATGTTTATTTATTATGTGTGCCCAGCTTGTGGTAGTGTCTTTTAAGCTCATATTCATCTGTTCAGTCACAGAGTGGTAGAGTGTGCATTGACCATGAGATAGTGATGTCTTTTGGTCCTTTGTGAATCAGCCATATTCAAGAACCTTGGGTTAAAAATTCCTATTTAACTTCATTCATCAGAGTTAATAATCATATATTTAGCACTGAAGAATGTATTTATTACATAAAGATCCAATATGCAGTATAAGATCTCCCTACAACTAATATGCATTACATATTTTAATATTTCTGTTGCAATTATAATGTCAACATGTTAAGACCTGGGAATATAGCATGAGGATTCCACTTTTGTAAAAATGATCCAGAATGGGGTGGCTAGGTGGCGCAGTGGATAAAGCACTGGCCCTGGAGTCAGGAGTACCTGGGTTCAAATCCGGTCTCAGACACTTAATAATTACCTAGCTGTGTGGTCTTGGGCAAGCTACTTAACCCCATTTGCCTTGCAAAAACCTAAAAGAAAAAATCATCCAGAATGACTGATAGTTGATAGATAATGGAGAATAAACATAAAAAAAATTAAATGTACCTATTAGGAAATGGGGGGGAAGAGTATTGAATTAATGTTTTTTTTAATTATCAAAATTAATTGGTGTAATCATCATGGAACTGCAGTATATACTATAGAAGACCAAAGTGGAGAGTAATATAAGTATCAGTTTGCTTGTCTTCCCCCCCCACCCCCCTCATTCCCCAGGTTGCTATGCAAACCAGGAAACATTTGATGCCTAAGGCAAACTTGTCAGAAATAGCACATCTGTAATCACATTATGTATTTTACCTTAGTCTAAAACCACATTTCAGAAAAATTATTACATGACCTTCATACAGAAAATGTATTATATCCTTTCCCCACTTTTCCCACATATCAGAATTGTATTGGTACAAATCAGTAGCCAGATCCAATTTAATGAGTGATAATGAGTCATGTGTTATACATTAGAAGGTTGTTTCATGTTTCACTTGGCAATTTATAATTAACTATTATGAGCAATAAAATGGAACATTTAAAAATCATCTTCCTTGGCTCCTTGAGTAATTTAAATAATTTAATTCCATAATTTAAAAATTTCAATGATTAATAGTCCTTCCTATTAAAATTATAAGAATGGAAAACATTGCAGAGGGGAGTAATGAAGAATTGACTGGAGGGGATAAAACCTGATAGAAAAGGAAAGAAATGTAAACATAAATTAATGGAATTTGATTCAAGTTAGTAGCACTGAAAGAGGAAATTTCTCAAAAAAAAAAACTTCTTATAAGAGAATCTAGGTGTAGTAGTTTGTATTCAGGTATCTACAGAAAGTACCCTTTCAGTTTAACTAAGGAGTTTTTAATCCATTTTGTCTGTTTGAATCCTGGGGCAGTTTAATAAAATTTATCACAGAAAATATTTTTAAATGAATAAAATATATAGACTTTTAACAGAAACAAAAAATGAAATGAAATGTATTTTCCCCATCTAAGATCACATTTTTGTAAAATGTATTTCTAGACCATGAAAACCAGGTTTAAAAAAATATTCTCTAACTAGACCAGAGTTTGGCACAGAAAAGTATGTGTCCCAAAGGACCAGGGCTAAGAATTCACCAACCGACCTGAGAGCAAAAAGAAATGGAATTGTAAAAGTCAACCATAATGGCAAAAATTCACCGATAAACCTATATTGTAGTCATGTATATATAGCCAGTACTCCTGCTATTGTTCATATTGCACAAAAACAGATATTTCAAAGACTGACTTATTTATGATACACTATAAAGCACTGGGGGTAGTGGTGGTAGTAATAGCTTTCAACTTAAAGAAATAAATCTACCTCTTCCTTTGATGACTGAACATTCAAGGGAACTAGTGACAAAGTCTTCTAATTTAGTCTACAATGACTGTTTCTATTTCAGAATCAATATCAACATGCACATATGTTATGGACAGGAACTCTTCTGTACAAAGAATCACCTTTAAGGATCTTATAATTATTGAAATTCTGTTTCAAAACAGGAAATAGAAAAGAGAGTAGATCTAGCCAAAACAAAGAACTGGTAATCAAATGAACAACTAAATATGATCAATTATGTAAAAATGTGTGTGACAGCAGAAGATGTGGATTTTAGACAGTGTGGCTTTTTTAATCTTTGCCTTTTTCACAAGTAATGTTATCATGGAAGGTAACATCTCATGAATTTTTCCCCTCTGTTAATAATGGAAGTTATACCAAGTATTTTAATATGAAGTATTTTTCCCTTTTTTTAGTTTGTATTATCAAATACTAGGTATCATGAAGAAAAAAAATTCTTATTAGGAGCTAAGAAAGACATCTCTGCTTTAAGTTGGGAGGTGTTATGGTCATCATAAAACCTATTTTTATAGATTGTTAAAATATGCATTTTCAGTTTAATGTGTTTTCAACAATTCTAGGAGGTTTTTTTTAAATTTATTGATGACCTAGTCTGGATTCATGGTAGCAATTGAAAAGAAATTCATCTCTGAACTTTGATACTTGGATTTGTCTTAGTGCTAGAGTTGCAGGATCTTTTTGCATGATGAATCTTTTTTCCTTCTCCAGTGATGAAAACTATTGGTCATATAAAATTCAGTTGCTAATTTCTAATTTTAGAAAGAATTTTACATCCCAATAGCTAACTTCTAAATTAATGCCAAAATACATTTTAGATAGTCATTTACCATGCTATACAAATGGGTTTTAGGGTGTGATTTCTACTCTATATAGTCAAAACAAGTCATGAAGGCAAGAAGCATTTAATAAACAATTGTGATGTTCCAGGAATTGTGGGAAATAGGAGGATACAAAGACAGAAAAAATTAGCCCTGCTTCTTAAGGAGCTTAGAATCTAAAGAGGAAAGACAACAAGGAGTATCTATTTTCAAATATCATGAATATAGGAAAATTGTTGACATTTTTGTGGGAAAGAATCTGGAAAAGAAATAAAAAAGACATTGCAGAAAATGAAATTTTTTTCCTCCAGGTAAAAATTAGCATTCTTTAAAAAAAAATCGAGTTTGAAATTCCTTCTCACTCTCTTCTGCTCCCTTATTGAGAAAACAAGCAATTTAATACATTTAAGCATATCTAGTCTTGCAAAACATATTTCCATATTAGTCATGTTGTGAAAGAAATGACCCCAAAACAAAGAAAAATAAAATATTTTTTTAAGTATGCTTTGATCTTCATTCAGACTCATCAGGTTATACTTTGGAGTTGCATAAGATTTTATTATAGATCTTAGGTCATTTTATTTCTTAGAACAGCTAAATATCTCTTTGTGACAATATAAAGAGAAGAATTGACAATTTTTAGATGAAAAAATCAAAGGTATGCATAATAAGATAAAATTTAAATCACAAATAATTAGAGAAAAGAAAATTTTTAAAGTTCTCTTCCTACTGTCTCTGTGTCTCTTTCTCTCCCTATCTCTCTGTTTCTGTCTCTGGGACTCTGTCTTTCTCTCTCCTTCTCCAGCTCTCTCTTCTTTTCCTCTTTACAATATGTAGAATTAATAGTGTTATTTCTGGGTCAAGAGAAAAGACAATTTTAATTGTTCTACACAATGGTTAGATCAATTTCACAAAATCACCAGGAATTTTCCCACAACCCCTCCAGTATTTCTCCTTTTCCTGTTTTATTTATACCAATTAATCTGATAGATTTGAAGTAGAACTTAAACATTTTTATTTTTATTTTCTAATTATTTGTGAATTTTTGTTACTATGCATACCTTTGATCTCTTTATTTATTCATGCCTTTTTATATTTTCCCAATTGAAGAATGATTTATATTCCTATAAATTTGACTCTGATGTTTATTCAAAAAATGGGACTTTTATCAGAGAAACCTGTAAAATTCCCCACCTCATCAGTTTTTGCTTTCCTTCTAATTTGGTTACATCATTTTCTATAAAACTTTTTATTTAATATTATCTTAATTTACATCTTTCAATCTTCGCCATCTCTTGCTTCTTCATAAATTCTTACCATCCATTGATCTAACATATAAGCTAACTCATGCTACCTTCATTTGCTTAGACTATCATCCTTTGGGGAGGGGGCGGAGCCAAGATGGCGACAAGAGAGGAATGTCTCTTAGGCACTCTCTCATAAACCTTATAAACTAAGGACTCTAACTAAATTTTCGAGAGACAGAACCCACAGAGGGACCCAGTGAGGCAGTTCTCCTACTCAAGGTAACCTGGAAAAGAGCAGAAAGGCTCTGCTCCCCAGGGTTGGAGGGGCGGCCCACCAGAGATGTAGCTCGCCAGAACCAAAGAACTTCAGCCTCCCAGAGGCAGCCCCATGGCACTGGGAGCCTGGGATCATAGCAGTGGGGGAGTCTCCTGAGCTACGCCCCAGGGAGCACCTGGCACAAATTGGGGGGAACAGCAGGGGACCTCTGCCAGAGTGAGCATGTGAAGCCCAGACCTCTGGGCACACAGAGAGCAGCTTGCCTGCAGCAGCCCAGATCCAGGAAACAGGTGGAGCTGGTAAGCAGGAGCCCCCAGGGCATGAGCCCATTGAACCTAGGGAGGGGAGTGAAGAGAGAGAGACTTCTGAGCTCTGTCCTCTGTCCCTGGAACAGGATGCTGGGGTTCTGACCACATTCAGATCCTGATTGCAGTCTAGGACCCCCATAGAACAGCAGCCCCCCCCACCTCAGCCCCATGGCAGTGGGAGGTGCTTATGGTCATTCACAGACCATAAGGAGGGAGTACAGAGCCTCACACACTGAGACCCTTGTGGGAGTGTCCCAAAAGCTCAGAAAGCACCCCCAAACAGGTTTAGGCTGGGAAAATGAGCGAGCAGAGAAACAAAAGGAACACCATTGAGAAATATTTTGCATGTGAGCCCAAGAAGGATCAAAACAAGCTCCTGAATCTAAAGATTCCAAGAAAAACAGAAATTGAGCTCAGGCTATGACAGAGCTCAAAAAAGACTTGGAAAATCAAATGAGGGAGACAGAAGAAAAACTGGGAAAAGAAAGGAGAGAGATGCAGGAAAAACATGAAAATGAAGTCAGCAGCTTAGTCAAGGAAATCCAAAAAAATGCTGAAGAAAATAGCATGCTAAAAACCAGCTTAGGTCAAATGGATAAAACAGTTCAAAAAGTTATTGAGGAGAAGAATGCTTTAAAAAGTAGAATTGGCCAGATGAAAAAAGAGATAAGAAAGCTCTCTGAGGAGAACAAATCCTTCAGACAATAGAATTCAGGGAGATTGATGAATTTACAAGAAATCAGGAATCAATACTTCAAAACCAAAAGAATGAAAAATCAGAAGAAAATGTGAAACATCTCATTGAAAAAACAACTGATATGGAAAACAAATTTAGGAAAGATAATCTAAAAATTATTGGAATATCTGAAAGTCATGATCAGTAAAAGAGCCTTGACATCATTTTCAAAGAATTACTACAGGAAAATTGCCCTGATATTCTAGAAGCAGAGGGCAAAATAGAAGTGGAGAGAATCCACAGATCCCCCAAGATAGAAATCCCAAAAAACCAACCCCCCAGAATATTATAGCCAAGTTCCAGAACTCCCAAGTCAAGGAGAAAATATTACAAGCAGCCAGCAGTACACAGTTCAAATACCATGGAGCTGCAATCAGGATCTCACAGGACTTAACAGCAACTACATTAAAAGCTTGTTGGGCTTGGAATAAAACATACTTGAAGGCAAAAGAGCTTAGAATACAGCCAAGAATCAACTACCCAGCAAAACTGAATGTTCTCTTCCAGGGAAAAAGATGGACTTTCAATGAAGCAGGGGAATTTAAATGTTCCTGTTGGAATGGCCAGAGCTGAACAAAGGGTTTGATCTTCAAATATAGGGCTCAGGTGAAGCATAGAGAGTGGAGGAGAAGGGGAAAATATGAGGGACTTAATGATGATGAAATACATGTATTCCTGTATAGAAAAATGACACTGATAATACTCATATGAACCTTCTCAATTAACAGAGCAGGTAGAAGGAGCTTTTATAGATAAAGCAAAGGAGAAAACTGAATTTAAAAATATATTGTGGTGTAAAAATGGAATCAATAGATAAAAGGGAAATGTAATGGGAAATAGGCTAAGATATTTCATATAAGATTTTTCTTTATTACAATGAGCTATTTCAATGATAAGGAAGGGGGAAGGCAAGGGGGAATGAGGGAAACTTTCCTCTCATCAGAGGTGCCTAGGAGAGGAAACAGCATATATACTCAATGGGGTATAGACATGTGGAGTAAGAAGGAGAGAAGGGGGAAAAGTGGAAGGGGTGGGGATGTGAATGATGGAGGAGAGGATGGACCATGGGGGGGAGAGTGGTCAGATATAACACATTTTCTTTTTTACTTCTTGCAGGGGGCTGGGATTGGATGACCTGACCGGGACCATAGGGCCAGGTAGATGTTGGGCCTAAGAGGTGGTATGTGGTCTGGGGGCCTCTTGGCCCCAGGGCCAGGGAGCTGTCTGGTATGCCACTCAGCTATACTACAGGAGAGTCAGAGTGAAAGGAGAGAGAAAATATAGTACATGGTAGTGGAGAAATACGAAAGGAAGGAGTTGCGATCAGCAATGGCAACTTTGGAAAAATATGGAAGTAACTTTTGTGATGAACTTATCATAAAGAATGTGATTCACCCATGACAGAGTTGGTGGTGTTGGAACACAGACTGAAGCACATTTTTCGTCGTTATTATTTTGGGGGGGTGCAGGGCAAATGGGGCTTGTGTAGCCTGCCTGGGGCCACATAACAGGGTGACTATTGGGTGTCTGTGGCCGGATTTGGACCCGGGTGCTCCGGGTTCAAGGGCCAGTGCCCTGTCTGCCACCCAACTGCTCCTAGTATTATTACTATTTTATTTTATTTTGGGTCTTTTTTTTTCTTTTTTTTGTTTTTTGCAAGGCAGTGGGATTGGGGTGGCTTGCATGTCACACAGCTGGGTGATTGTTGGGTGTAAGGGGCTGGATATGGGCTTGGTTGCTCCTGGCTCCAGAACTGGTGCTCCATCCACTGTGCCACCTGGCCATACCTACAATTTATTTTTTTTAAATTTAAATTTAAATTTTTTTCTCTCCTCTTTACTTTATCGCTCAAGCAAGTCTATATTTTTTTGGGAGAGAGGGTATTTTGTTTACTCTTAAACAAGAATATTTTATTAATGTATAAAAATAATTATTTGTACAAAATGAGAATAAATAAATATTAAATAATAAAAAAGAATATCATCCTTTGGGTCCAATTCACATATCCATTTTGACTTTATCTTGCTATATAGTGTAAAGGGTTGCTCTAAAACCTAGTTTCTGCAAAACTACTTTCCAGTTTTTGTCAAATACTGTATACTTATTGCCAAAATTTAGATCTTTGTATTGTCAACATTACATTATTTTGATCATTACTATTGTTTATTGTGTATATAATTACTCCACTGATCCACCACTCCATTTCTAAACTGATGCCAGATTGTTTTGATGAATTCTGCTTTGTAATCCAGTTTGAGACATTGTACAGTTAATCAACCATCTTTTACAAATTTTTCTTTTTATTAATACTGGGCATCCTTCCTTCAGCTCTGAAATTTCTAAGGAGACATTTAGTTTATCTTTTTATACATGTTTGTTGATGATTCCATAAAATACTACTAACTCAAATCTTTTCTGGCTATGTGACCCTAGGAAAATTACTCAACCCTGTTTTCCTCAATTCTTCATTTTTAAAATGAGCCAAAATAAGGAAATGGTAAACCACTCTAGTGTCTAAGGAAACTCCAAATAGGATCACAAAGAGCTATATAAGATTGAAATATGATAGAACACCACCTCAACTTTTCATTTTAATAATAGTTTCATTTATTCCTTAAACCTAATTTTTTCATATAAATAAGTGTTGAAATTTGTCAAAAATCTTTTTTTTTTTGTATCTATGGAGATTTTGTTTTTGTTGTTTGTTTTTTGTTTCTTTTTGTTCTTTTGTATCCTTTGTTATTTATATGGTCTACTATCATGATAGTTTTTCTTCTATAATCAGTATATATTTTCACTTACCTATGATTTTGCCCTATTTATCCTTCTTTCCCATTTCTTTCACTTTGTTTAGCCCCCAAAATTCTATGCCTCTGACCATAGCTACCTCAATTCACCTTCTCTTCTTTCAGGCTGCCATTCTCTTTCCCTCACCTTTCCTCCTACTTCCCTGTAGGGTAAGATTGATTTCAATAACAACCTACATATGGATGTTACTCTCTTTGATTCAATTCCAATTAGAGAAAAGTTCAAACATCACTTCTTCCATTTTTTTCAACTGTAAAAGCTCTTTCATGCCTTTGTTATGTGAGATAATTTACACTCTGTCTTACACTTACCTTTTCACCTAGTACAATTCTCTTTTTCACATTTTTTAATATTACCCCATCATGATTAACTTATAGCCATGCCCTCTGTTTATGTATATTCTTTCCAATTATCCTATCATGTAAAGTTCTTCAGAGTTAAATATAACTTCTTGCCTTGGAGGAATATAACCAGTTTAACCTTAATGAGTCCCCTATCTAATACTTTTTATATATTTCTCTTGAGTATTGTATCAAATTTTCCACTTAATTCTGTTTTCATCAGTAATACTGAAAGTCCACAATTTATTAAATATTCATTTTCCCTCAAAAGATTTTACTCAATTTTGCTTGATAGAAGATTCTTTGTTGCGGTCCTAACCTCTTTGCCTTCCAGAATATTATTTTTCAAGTCATCTGATTATTTATGTATAAGTACTAAATCTTCTGTAATCTTGACTGTGGCTTCATGATATTTAAATTGTTTATTTCTGGTTATTTTCTTATTTTCTTCTTGACCTGAAAGCTCTAAATTTTTCTATATTATTCCAAGAGGCTTTCATTTTAGTATCTGTTTCAGGAGGTAATCAATGATTTTAGGTTATCAGAAGAGTTTCCTTAATAATTTCTTGAAATATAATGTCTATTCTCTTTATTGGCCATAGTTATTACGTAGTTAACCAATTCTTAAATTATCTCTCAAATTGAGTCTCAAGTACTATTTTTTTCTAATGAGATGTTTTTTCTTCTTTTGATTTTGTTCCATCAATTCTTAATGTCTTAATAATTTTTAAGAAATTATTATCATTAGTGAGAGTTTATATTTCCTTTTTCATTTGACCAATTCTATTTTTTTAATACATTCTTTATTTCAGTGAAATTTTTGTGCACTTTTTCATTTTACATCTCGGATGGGGGTGTGTAGGGTGTATTCCAGAATGACTAATAACTTTTTATGAAGGCTGCCGAGTCCTTTTCAGGGATGTATTCTATATGTTATGTCCACCTGAGCCACCTCTCACCTGTAGTTCCAAGAAGCTGTTGCACCCCAGGAAACTGTTTTGGAAGGCAGACTAAAGCAGGTTGAGGGTAATCAAGAGACTCTCAAACTCATCTGTGAGTAGTGGGGGTGTCTACCCCAAGCATGTGAAGTCTACCACTGGTGGAATGAGCAGAGGAGAATAATTAATTTCAATGGCCATGAAGCCAGCTGAATGTGGAGTGTTTAGAACTTCTTTAGACAGTGAAATGCCAAGGTCATCCACTGCATCTAGAGCCATGACCAGTTATCTTGACTCTGTCTTGCTACTGGATCATGATAACTTTGGAGGAGAGAGTGAGGAAGATGACATTGTGCAGCTCAACCTCACTTAAATCCATTGTAGGCATTCAACAAAAGACATCACTCATAGCCATTCCTCAAAGTACTGTTCAACAGGCAAGTGATGAAATAGCAGGTGTGGATACACTGTGTACAACCCTACATACAGGCAGTCTAGGCCATACGATAATTTCTCCACTGAAAGCAACACTGAGAATTGACAGCCCCCTGAGTAATTAAGCAGCCCTTTTAAGAATTGCATTGCTCACCTTCTTCTGTAAAGAAGGGGCTAGAGAAGGTGCCCTAAACATTGTCTGGTTACCCAACCCTGGCCTGATTACTGGGCAGATGGAGATTCCATAATGTGGTAGAGACACAGAAAAATCTACAAAAATGTCTTCAAAGAAGACTCCACCCACCACTGGTGCATGGAACATGTGCACACTCATAGACAACACAAGATCTAATAGACCTAAAAGACAAACAACTCTTGGTGGTCAGAGAATTCAGCAAGTATCATATCTAAATAGCAGCCCTGAGTGAAACAAGGCTGGCAAATGAAGACCAACTTATTGAAGTCAGAACTGGATACACATATTTCTGGAGTGGCCACAGTAAAGGGTAGGTTTTGCTATCAAAAGAAATCTAGTCAACATTTTTGAATGCTTACCAAAAGGAATAAATGACATAATCATAACAATGATATTGCCATTTCCAGGAAAATGCCATGCCAGCATCATCAATGCCTATGCTCCCACCATGACAAACACTGATGAAGTTTAAAACAAATTTTATGAAGACCTGGATCCCTTATCATAAATGAAAGAAGACAAGCTTTATAATTCTGGGTAATGCTAGAGTAGGCTCATATTACCAGACATGGCAGGGAATCTTTGGGAGGAATGGAGTTGGAAACAGCAACAGCAATGATCACCATCTACTGAAGACTCATGACCTCATCATAAGCACTGTCTTCTATTTACCTACGTGCATTAAAACTTCCTGGATGCACCCTTGTAGCAAATATTGGCCTCTATTAGACTATGTGATTGTAAGAAGAAACAGATAGGATATAAATGTGAAAAAGGCAATGTATAGTGCAGAGTACGGCACTGATCATAGACTCATCCTCTCTAAGCTAAATATACATATTCAACCAAAAGGGCAAGCCCAAGGCAAAATGAATATTAGAAGAATTGATGTCAAGTATGTCTCTCTCTGAGTGGAAACAATTTGTTGCTAATTTGAAAGGGAAAACTGAGCAAACACACAGTTGGTAACAGTGGCGCAGAAAAGGAGTGGGTAGCTTTCAGAAATTTGGTGTACAATATTGGATTTGCCTTCTTGGCCAGAACATTCACAGACACCAAGATTTGTTTGATGAAAATGATGGAGAAATACAGAAGGTGCTAAATGAGAAATGAGAACTCCACAGGGTTTACAAGCAGGAAAGTTCATCCATTTCTAAGAAGAAAGCTTTTAATTCCATCTTGGCTCAGTAAGAAAGCAGATGAAATTCAATTTTATGCCAACAGTAATTAACATGCTTTTATCAAATTCTAAAGGATTTTGTTTCATTTAGTTTACTTTTGTATTATTTTTTTCTTTCTATGGATGGGGATAGCATAGTCCATAACCAGTTTGATAGGATTGTCCTAGCTTTCTGAACTGCTGAAAGCAGCAGTATCCTTCATCTCATAATGTTGTTGTTAATACTAGAGTTGGACCATTTATGGTTTCTTATAGAACAATATTTTTCCATAATATTCCTATACCATAACTTTTTTAGCCATTCTCCAATTGATGGGCATCCCCTCAATTTCCAATTCTTTACCAACACAAAAAGGGTTACTATGAATATTTTGGAACATATAGGACATTCACCATTTTTATGATTTCTCCTAGATATAGACCTAGAATTGAAATTCCTGGGTCAAAGGGTAAGAACAGTTTTGTTGGTCTTTGGGCATAGTTTTACATTGCTCTCCAGAATTGTTGGATCACTTCACAATTCCACCAGCAATGCGTTAATGTCCATATCCTCCCACATGCTCTCCAACATTGATTATTTTCTCTATTCCTATTCCTATTCTCTATTCTCTATTCCTCATCTTAGCCAATCTGTTTCCCATTTTTCTATACTAACCTGGGCAAGAGCAAATTTAGGGGAATGAATCTCTCCAATTGTAAACTCCACTTAGAAGTCTCATTCAAATTATGTCTAATCAAAGAACATTTATTGAATGCCTACAATATGTAAAGTATTGTATTGAGATTTTAGGAATGTCTATGTCTGTGTGCCTTTGTGAAGAAAAAATTAATATAAGACAGTCTCCCCCTTCTGTAGTTTACCATCTAATCCTCCTTACTTCCTTAAATGTTTTTTGGACTTCTAGTTCTATTTCTCTGCTTTTATGGAGGATGGTTTCCCATATGTGGAAATTAGAGTACACTTCTCTGTCTCTTAGAATCTGAGCTCCCTTCACTATTCCTGTCATATGCAACATCCTTCAGGAAGACTTTCTTGATCTCCACTGGGGTTCCTGTCTCTCCCATTATTACCCATTATTTTGGGTATATTTGTCTAATTGCAATATTTTGCAGAATATGAACTCCTTGAAGACAGATGTAATTTAAAATTTTGTCATTATATCTTCAGTGTATCTGATTTATATCCAGTATCTGATTTATATAGCCTTATATTTATTTGGAACATAATAAATATTTGTTTAAATGAATTGTTTGGGATCTTATAGAAGTCTTTGCTGAAATCTATATATAGCTCTTATGGTTAAATCCATTTTATTATTTGCCAAAGTTATTTGTTTGATTAAAGGTCTATAATATTTTATTCAAAATAGAAGAGAACTATTGCTCTTCAAGACAATATTTTATATTCTTTTTCTTAATCTATCTCTCATTCAAAAACATGTATTAAG
Source organism: Macrotis lagotis (assembly GCF_037893015.1). NCBI lineage: Eukaryota > Metazoa > Chordata > Mammalia > Peramelemorphia > Peramelidae > Macrotis > Macrotis lagotis. Next base: position 108,743,377 of record NC_133660.1, read on the forward strand.
TAATTCTATGTGCAAGACCATGCCAGAAATTTTAGATAAGAAGATAACCTTCTCCTCCCCAAAATGTCCCCTGGCATTCTACATGGATATAATTCACAATATTTACACAGTTAACTAAATAGAAGACATTATAAGGAGCCTAAATCGTGGATCAAGATGGACTTCTTTTGGCAGGAAGGTGAGCATTGACGGAAGTTAACAATTTCAAGAGATGTCTGGGAATGTACTATAGGTATTGGAAACTGCCTATACAAAAGAACAGGGAGGAAATTGGACTGCTAGTTTTGGAGAGCAAATCAGAAAAAAATTAAAATAAAACAGCTTGAGTATAAGTGAAGGAATAATGTGAAATCAATCCAAAAGGGATGACTAGAGCCAGATAATTTGTTCAATTGTGGGCCTAAGTATTTTTATTTTAAGTCATTGAAATGACTTGAAAATAAAGTTTAATAATAATTATAGTTTAGGGGCGGCTAGGTGGCACAGTGGATAAAGCACCGGCCCTGGAGTCAGGAATACCTACGTTCAAATCCGGTTTCAGACACTTAATAATTACCTAGCCGTGTGGCCTTGGGCAAGCTACTTAACCCCATTTGCCTTGCAAAAAAAAACCTTAAAAAAATAATAATTATAGTATGAAATATATTTATATAATGCTTATCACTTCCCTGGCAGAGTGTTAAGTATGCTACAATTATTAATCCTTTTTATTCTCACAATCACTCTAGTGGGTAGATGCAATTATTATCCAGATTTTATAGATAAGGAAGCTAAAACAAACAGAATTTAAATGACTTAGTCAGGGATAGATACAGGTAATAAGTGCCAGAGACCATATTTGAACTCATGCCTGCTTGACTCCTACTCTGGTGCTGTATCCACTGCACCACCCTGTAACCTCATATATTTCTATTTGGGATAGTTAGATTTTAAAAAATGAAATGTCTAGTGAAAAATGTTTAAAAGTACTCCTTCCATTTGCATTTTCACTAATATCTACTAATATATATGCATGTATTATATATGTACTTATGTATAAATATATAATACATACATATATATATATATATATATATATATATATATATATATATATATATATATAGTTTTTGCAAGGCAATGGGGTTAAATGGCTTGCCCAAGGCCACACGGCTAGGTAATTATTAAGTGTCTGAAGCCGGATTTGAACCCAGGTACTCCTGACTCCAGGGCCAGTGCTCTATCCACTGTGCCACCTAGCCGCCCCAATAGATATATTTCTATCTTTCTAGCTACCTACTTCACTATCTATCTACTTATCTATATGATTATCACTGGGGAAATGTTTTGACCTAGAGCATATCCTACACAATTGCCCATTAAGTGGCAGTACTATTTTGAAGTGAATAGAGTTTCATCCATGCTCACATATCAATTGCCCCCAGACCAACTGCTCTATTGTTCCAATCGGTATTTCTTCTTTTTCCTCCCTTATGGCTGTCTGTGCTGTCTGCTGTCACTGTGTGCTCTCCATGTGTCTGCTTCTTGCTGTCCTCCTTGCTTCAGCTTGACTCCGTTTCTTGTTCTTCACTACCTTTACTCTGAGTGTCTCTCCTTGTCTGTTTCATTTCCTTCTATTTTCTTATCCATTCATGTTTGGGAACTTTTTTCCTGTTCATTGTGCCATGCTCCTATTCAGTGAAATGACCAAGTGTATAAATCACTGAGACTTTGATTAAGGTGCAAAAAGATACTTAGATATTTAGAGATCCCCTCACCCAGTTCCTTTATTTTAGAGAGGCAGAAACAACCAGAGAAGTGATGAGATCTGCAGAATTTCCTACAGAGATGCCAGGTGATTCTGTTCATTCTACTATGCAATTTTACTTTTCTGTAATCTTTTGCCCACAGTTTTAAAGTTATCTACACTTACAGATTCTTTGAATGTTGGGAATCACAGGTACTTTAGACAATACCAGGCACAACTAAATCTTTAATTTATTGTTAGAGTAGCTGATCTTCAGAGATGTCATATTTCTTTTCACAAATTCACACAGAAACTTACAGCACAGATTGTATTGTGGGTTGTTACTTCTGAATTCATAGCGGTTCTGTATGTTTGGAAGTGTCAGGTTTTCTGAAGTAATAATAACTCATATTTCTATTGTACTTTATAGTCTATATAGCCTTTCATTGTAGAAACCTCCTGAAGTGAGTAGTACATACATTATATGAAATTTATATCTTTAATCTCTAATACATTTAACAAATTTTCAATTTTATAACAAGATAGGGATTGTGATTAAAGTTATCAAAACCAAAATCTCATTTTACAAATTAGGAGACCACTGAGCCTAAAGAAATTAAGTCACTTCCAATTGTGTACCAAGCCTAATTTAGTCAAGCTAGCAAGTTCAAGTTTTCCTGTATAAAATGTAATATGAACTCATTAATCATAAAATTCAATTAAAACTAAAAATTAAATTAAAAAATCATACCTATTATGGGCTGGACTGGAGATCATCATTGCTGGGGGTTTATGAAGATGTCTGGAGTTCATTTATTAGTGAAGAATTCACAGGGTTCCCTGACACAGAAGTATAAGGCATGAATTTTATTCCTCATGTTACTGCATAAGTTTAAGGTGACAAGTAACAAAGTACAGAGATAGAAATATAGGCTAGAATTCTCATGAAATTTCACAGCTAAGTAAAGAAAGTAGATTATTAAGATGATAGTAAAATCAAGAGATGAAAGGCATCTGCAAAACCATCCTTGACAGATGGACTTTTTCAGGGCTTAGGACAAGGAGTGGTTTAAGGTAGCGTACTGCACATGTCTAGAGGGAATCAGAGTGACATTTTAATCTTAAGAAATTTATGAAACCCTAATTTGAAGGTGCCAGTTTCAGACTATTTGTCAACCCAAGGTATTTTAACCTCACAAAATTCGTGATGCTTTCCCTTGTATTATAACTTGGATATGTCTGATAATTACAATATTGCTATTACTGTGGACAAGATTTTTCTGGTTCTGCTTACTTCACATTTTATCAGTTCTTATAAAAGTTTCTAGATTTTTATATAATAATTCTGCTGTTCATCATCTCATACCACAGTACTATTCAATCATAATCATATACCAAAATTTGTTTAGCCATGATGGACATCGTATCATTCATTATTTGCCACCATAAAAAAAGTATGCTATTACTATTTTTTTATATAAGTAGAGCATTTTCCCTTTACGTTGATCTCTTTGGAAAAACAAATCTAGTAATAGTATTGCTGAGTCAAAGGGCATATATTTTTTATAGGCCTTTGGCATACCTCCAAATTGCTTTCCAAAATAATTGTATTAATTCAAAACTAGCAGCAGGATATTATTTTCTCATTTTTTCCACATCATCTTCAGAATTTATCATTTATCTTTTATGTCATTTAGCTAATTGAATAAGTGTGAATTAGTATCCTGAAGCTGTTTTAATTTGAATTTCCCTAATCAACAATTCCCTAATCAATAATCAATAATTCAAACTATTCAAATCCTTTGTCAAATTATGAATTGGTGAATGACTCATATTTTTAAATAAATTTGCCTCAGTTCTCTCTCTATATATTTGATAAATAAGTCTTTTCCTTTTTGGGTATTTTTTTTGCAAGGCAATGGGATTAAGTGACTTGCCCAAGGCCACATAGCTAGGTAAGTAATTATTAAGTATCTGAGGTTGGATTTGAACTCAGGTACTTCTGACTCCAAGGCCAGTGCTGTATCCACTATGCCACCTAGCCACCCCCAAATAAGCCTTTTATAAAAAAAAAAATCTTGTGGGGCAACTAGGTAGAGCAGTGAATAGAGCATCAGCCCTGGAGTCAGGAGGACCTGATTTCAAAGCCAGCATCAGACACTTAATAATTACTTAGCTTTGTGATCTTGGGAAAGTCAGTTTACCCCATTGCCTTGCAAAGTAGCAAAAACAAAAACAAACAAATAAAAGAAAACTTAAAAAAATGTTTCCCACTTTCAAACTTTATTTCTGATTTCAGTTGCATTATTTTTCTTTGTGAGAAATCTTTTTAATTTCATGGAATAAAATTAACCCTTTTACTTCCCATGATTTTCTCTGTCTCTTATTTAGTCATAAGCTAAAATTAACTTTATCCAAAGTTCTGATATGTACATTTTGCCATGCTTCCATAATTTACTTATAATAGTCATTCTTTATGTCAAAATCACTTATCAGTTTTGACTTTATGTTGGTATATATTCTAAACCTATTTTCTGTCAAACTCCTTTTAGACATTTCCAACAATTTCTGTTAAATGTTAAACTTTACTAACAAAATTTAAGTTGAGGTATTCAAACATTAGATTATTATAGTCATTTTTCTGCAGTATATTGTGTGCCTAATGTATTTCACTCATCTATTATATTATTTCTTAATCAAAACCAGATTGTTTTGAAGATTACTTTCTTGTAATACAGTTTGAAATCTTTCTTAACTTTTTAATTTTTTATTTGAAGGGTTAAGTGACTTCCCCAAGGTCACACAGCTAGGCAATAAGTAAATGTCTGAGGCTGAATTTAAATTCAGATCCTCCTGACTCCAGGCCAGTGCACTATCCAGTGAGCTTCCTAACTGCCCCTTTCTTCACTTTTTTATTAATTTTTTGCCCTTTTGGTCTTCAGATTAGCTTTATTATTTTTTGAGTTTTATAAAATAATTCTTTGGGGCAGAGCCAAGATGGCAGTGTGATGGCAGCATTTCCCTGGAACTCCTGCCCTCCAAAACTCCAAAAGTCAACAAATTATGACTCTAGCAAAAATTTAGAGGGGGCAGCACCCACAGAAAGACTAAGTGATACATTTTCCCAGTCCAAGATAACTTAGAAGTTCCAAGGGAAAGTGGTTGGAAAAGAGCCGCTGCTGCAGCCCAGCCCAGCCCAGTGATTACTAGCAACAGCTTGAAGGGGCAGCGAGAGAATTCAGCTACACCAGAATTAGTGTGGAGTGAGGAGCACAGACCGCAGAATCTGCAACAAGAATCTGGAGAAAGCTGCCTGCACCCCCAGAGAGAGTAAGGGGGTCAGGGAAGATGGTAGAAATTTCTCTGCTGTCCCTTGGGGTAGAACTCTGCTGTTTTCCGACACTTAGATCCAAGTTGCAGTTTGGCCCTCCATAGTAAGATAGCAGGATCCCTACTTACAGCTCCAGGGCAGAGGGAAGTGAGGTGGTTATCTACATATCACAGCACAGGCAAGAGAGCATAAGACCTTGGAGGAATAAAGGTCTCAGTGGGGTGCCTACCCAAAACAACCCCAAAGTCTTGGAAGTGCTTTCTTGGGCTGAGGAAATAAGTAAACAAAAGAAAAAGAGGAATCTGACCATAGAGAATTACTTTGGTCCCATGGAAGATTCAGAAGATGATGAATTCCAAACTTCTATATACAAAGTCTCTAAAAGAAAAAGGAAAAATGGGCTCAGGCTATGGATGAGCTCAAAAAAGACTTTGAAGAGCAATCGAGGGAGCTGGAGGAAAAATTGGAAGGAGAAATGAGAGCAAAGCAGAAAAATCATGAAAACCAAATCAACAGCTTGGTGAAATATATACAAAAAAATACTGAAGAAAATAATATGTTGAAAACAAGTTTAAGCCTAATGGAAAAAAGCAAAACAAAAAAAGCAAATGATGAGAAGAATGCCTTAAAAACCAGAATTGGGCAGCTGGGAAAGGCGATAAAAAAGCTCTCTGAAGAAAAATAGCTCCTTCCAATGCAAAATGAAACTAAGGGAAACTGATAACTTTTCAAGAAATCAGGAAGAAATAAAACGCTTCCAAAAAAAGCCAAAAATTAGAAGAAAATGTGAAATATCTCATTGGAAAAACAACTGACCTTGAAAACAAATCTAGAAGAAATAATTTTAAAATGATTGGGCTGTCTGAAAGCCATGATCAGGAAAAGAGCCTAGACTTAGTTTTTCAAGGAAATAATTCAGCAAAATTGCCCTGAAATCCTAGAAGCAGAGAGTAAAATAGAAATCAAGAGAATTCACCAGTCACCTCCTGAAAGAGATCCCAAAAGAAACTTCCAGGAATATTATAGCCAAATTCCTAAACTCTTAAATCAAAGAGAAAATTCTAAAAGGTGTCAGAAACAAACAATTCAACTACCAGGGTTTCATAGTCAGGATTACACAGGATCTGGCAGCATCTAAATTAAGGGTTAATAGGGATTGGAATATGATATTCTGGAAGGCAAATGATCTTGGTTTACAACAGAGAATCAACTACCTAATAAAACTGAACATCCTCTTTCAGTGGAAAAGATGGACTTTCAATGAAACAGGGGACTATCAAACTTACCTATTAAAACAATCAGAGAAGAAACAGAAAGTTTGATCTCCAAGTACAGGAATCTGGTGAACCATAGAGGGGGTGGAAGAGAAGGACTAACTATGAGGAACTTAATGATACTGAGCCGTTTGTTTTCCTGCATGGGAAGAAGATATTAATAACTCATATGAACTTTCTCATTTATAAGAGCTGTTAGAAGGAGCATATATAGACAGGACATAGGAATAAGTGGAAAATAATGGTATAATGTAGTAAAAAGATGGAGTCAATGGATGATAAAGGAAAGTACTTGGCAAGAAGGGAAAGGAGATGAAGAAGCAGCTAAGAAATTTCACATAAGAGTCAAGAAAAAGATTTTTCAATGGAGTGAAAAGGGGGAAGGCAAGGATGAATGAGTGAGCCTTTATTCTCCTCAGAAATGGCTCAGAGAGGAAATAACATACACACTTAATAGGATGATCATATCTATCTTATTCTATAGAAAAATGTGACAAAAGCAATGGGATAAGGGGGGATGTGGAGGAGCAGGGAAGGGGGAAATAGGTGATAGAAGAGAGGTAAGATTGAGGGAGAGGGTACTCGGATACACCACACTTTTGGACAGAGCCAGGATGAAATGAGAGAGAGAGAGAGAGAAGAGAATAGATGAGAGTGGGGAGCTAGTAATAGCAACTGTAGGAAAAATATTGAAGCAACTTCTGTAGTGGACTTTTGATAAAGAAAACAACTCACCCCAGAGACAGAGCTATTAGAATCTGAACAAACTGGAGTACCTTTTTTTCTTTCTCTATCCTTGAGGTTTCTCATCATCTTGGGGGGGGAAGGGGTTTATGTTTACTCTTATGTTTACTCTTATAAGACATTCAATTTCAGTCAACGTATAGCATGGAAACAATGTGAGGATTATCAGATGGCCTTCTGTGGGGGGGAGAAGGGGGGAATTGTATAATTCAAAATCTTACAAAAAATGATAGGTTGATACTATTGTATATAATTGGAAAACAAATAAAATGTTAATAATAAAAAATAATAATTATTTGGTAACTTAATTGGCATGACACCAAACAAGTAGATTATATTATGTATAATTGGCATTTTTATTATATTAACTCAGCCCCAGAAACCATGAATATTTCTCCACTTCTTTAGGTATATCTTTTGGCAAATATTATTTTGCAATTGTGTCATTATCTCCTATCTTGCACTCATAGACAATATTTTATAATATTTTTGCATTATCTAAAATGGATTTCTCTTTCTATGTCATAATGCTGGGTTTTAATGCTAGAGTATATAGAAATGCAAATCATTTTAATATCCTATATCTTTGCTAAAGTCGTTAGTGAGTTAAATGAGCTATATGGAAAAATAGTAGAATTATACTACTTGGGGACTTCAAATTTTACCCACAAAACTGCATAGACATGACCATAAAATAAATAAAAAGTTAAAGAGATGAATAGAATCTTAGAACCATTAGAAATACTAGACCTCTTGAAAAGTTTTATGACAATAGAAATGGGTATAACTTTATTTTTCAATTGTACAAAGCACCTTCACATGTTTTTGTAGTATAAAATCTTCATAACTAAATGGAGAAAAAAGAAATATTAAATTCATCTTTTCCAGAACATAATGAAACAAAAAGTAAACAATAAAGGACTATAAAAGCATGGATTAAAAATTAATTGGAAAGTAAATACTCTAATCCAAACAAGTAAGTGGACCAAAGAACAAATTATTGAAACAAGAATTTCATTAATGAAAATTTCAATAATAATACAACATACCAAAATTCGTGGAATACAGCCAAAGAAGTTAGTAAGGGAAAAGTTACATTTTTAAACATAATGTATCAATTAAGAGAGAAAAACAATAAATCAATGAATTGAGCATTTACCTATAACAATATCTATAAAAAAAGCACAATTTAAAAACCAAATGGAAAAATATGAAAATTAAAGGAGAGATCGATAAAATAAGTGAATTAATTAAACAATCAAGAAGTTTTTTTAAATGAAAAACCAATAAAAAGTTGTTTTAAGTCTAATTTGATGGGATAGAGCCAAGATGGCAGCATGGAGGGAAGAATTCCCAGAAGTGCTCCTGTAGAATGCTCCAAATACCTTCAAATTATGATTCTAACCAATTCAAGAGTGGCAGAGCCAACAGCAAAACAATTTTCCAGCCCAAGATAACTTGGAAGCTCCCCTGGATTGCTTTATTCCACAGGGTGGGACAGGTCTGCATCACAGCCAGGGTCATGCCAGATCAAGAGTTCCAGCCTTCCAGATCAAAGATAGCTCCAGCTACCCCAGAGTAGCCTGAGTCCCTGGGAGCACCTGGGGTCAAGGTAGCAAGAGCAGTTTCCAGACCTCTCAGCCCAGGGCATCGCTGGGTGACCTGGAAGGTCAGCATCAAGAAAAAAACTTTTGCAATGAAATGGAAGGTGGGGTGTGGGGGGGGGTGAGGGGAAATAAGGGAGTCTTCATTCTCAATGGAAATGGCTCAGAGAGGAAATGACAAAACATTTATTAGGGTACAAAAATCTACCTTACCCTAGAGGAAAAAGGAGAGAAAAGGAATGGGAGAAAGAGAACAGGGGGAAAAGGAGAGGAAGTGTTCATAGTACTCAGATGCAACACACTTTTTTTTTGCAAAGCAGTGTAGTTAATTGACTTGACAGGGGTCACATGACTGGGTGGTTGTTGGGTGTCTCAGACCAAATTTGGGTTCCGGTACTCCTGTCTTCAGGGATGGTGCTCTGTCCACTGTGCCACCTACCTATCCTACAACACACTTTTGAGGAAGGCCAAAGTAAAAGGAGAGAAAGAGTAGTATAAATAGGAGTTGGGAGAAATGGAGGGAAATACAGTCAGCAATAGCAACTGTGGGAAAAAAAAATATTGAAACAACTTCTCTGATGGACTTATGATAAAGAATGCAGTCCATCCCAAAGACAGTTTTGTTTGTTTTTCTTGATATCTCAGACTGGAGTACATTTTTTTCTTTTTTTTTCATTTTATTTTTCATGGGTTTTCTCTGTCTTTGTGGTAGGGAAGGGGGATTGTGTTTGCTTTTGCTGCAGGACAGTTGTAGTAATGTGCAGAAAAACACATTTTAAAAATAAAAAACATTAACAATTTTTGTGTACATAAGTTTCTAGTATCATTTGAAATAAATTATTTCAAGTAAACAAAAAATAAAACTCAAATTTGATTTAAGAAAAGAAAGAAGAAAATTTAATTAACAACATCAAAAATGAAAGGAGTGAATGTAGCACTGCAGATTTATGTGAAAAGTGTTTTATTGTTGTGTCTATATAATCCTGGCTTTATCTTGGCAGATACATAGTCAAGGATTTTATAATGACTGAAATGAAATGAAAGTTAAATGAACTTAAATTAAATGAAGTTAAAACATTTATTAGGAATTACTTTGGTCACTTATAGGCTCTTATTTTTCAGTGTTTCAGTCATGTCAAACTTTTGCTAGATCTTTGAATGACATTGTCCATGAAGATTTCTTGGTAAATAAACCCGTTCAGTTTGCCATTTCATTCTCCATTGCAATAAGGCAAATAGAGTTTAATTGACTTGCTTGGGATCACACAATATCTGAGAATGGATTAACACTCAGGTCTTAGTGACTCCAGTCTAGCATTCTATCTGCTGATAGCAAAGATTAATCAGCTTGCCCAAAGTCACACAATTAATAAATGTGGTCAGATATGATCTCCTTCCAGCAGATCATCTAGCTTGAGTAGCTACATCTAGCCTATATGTTGTTACAACCAAAAACCTAAGTAAAATGAATTTTTACAATGAGATAAATGGCTCAAATTAACTAAAGTTAAAATTGAATACTTAAATAATTCTATCTTAGCAAAAGAAACTACATAAGCCATAAATGAAATTCCTTATGAAAAAATTCCCAGGAGTATATGGATTTACAAGTGAATATTATTAAATATTAAGGAAAATCAATCTCAATGCTGTATAAAATATTTGAAAAATAAGTCTTCCTAAATTATCTTTGTGATGCAAATATGCTTTTGAAACTTAAATGATAGGCAGCAAAAACTTCATAGTAAAACTATAGATGAATTTTCCCAATGAAGAGGGGCACTAGAGGGGCAGCTAGGTGGCACAGTAGATAGAGCACAGGCCCTGGAGTCAGGAGGATTTGAGTTCAAATGTGGCCTCAGACACTTAATAATTACCTAGCTGTGTGACCTTGGGCAAGTCACTTAATCCCATTGCTTTGCAAAATACTTTTGCAAATTTAGCACTATATCGAGGAGGTATTTATATTTATACATACAAGATTATTTCAATATTAGAAAAACTACAAGCATAATTGATCATATCAACTATAAAAAATGAAAATCATACATTTATCTTGATAAATATAGAAAAAAGCTTTGGGCATAATATTAATACATATTCCTTTAAAATAGACCTAGAAAGCAAAGGAATAAATTGAACATTTTTTAAAAAGATAATTAGTATCCATTTAGCCATTTTCTATAATAGGAATAATGAAGAAGTCTCAACTAGATCAGGAGTGAAGTAAGGGCACACATTCGCACCAATATTAATTAAAATAAGAAATTAAAATTGATGAAATAAAAATAGACAAAAAACTATCACTCTTTCCAGATGATATGATAATATGATTAGAAAACTCTACAGAATCAATTAGAAATGTTAAATCAATGAACAAATTTGGCAAAGTTGAAGGATATAAAATAAAAGCAGACACATCATCAGCACTGCTATATAGAGCAACAGACTTCTGTTAGAAAAGATAGAAAGAGGGGCACTAGAGGGGCAGCTTGGTGGTACAGTGGATAGAGCACAGACCCTGGAGTCAGGAGGACTTGAGTTCAAATGTGGCCTCATACATTTAATAATTACCTAGCTGTGTGACATTGGGCAAGTCACTTAATCCCATTGCTTTGCAGAAACAAAACACACACAAAAAAGAAAAGATAGAAAGAGAAACTTCTTTTAAAATTATTGCAGACATTATAAAATGTTTGACTGTCTATCTGCCAAGATAAGACGAGGCATTGTATGAACACAAATATAAAACCCCTTTCACATAAATCAAAACATCTAAACAAAGGGAGAAGTATTCATTGCTCATGGGTCAGTAAAGCCAATACAATAAAAATGTTGATTTTACATAAACGAATTCATTTATCTAGTGTCATGCAAATCTAACTACCAAAGAAGAGTTTTATAGAGCTAGAAAAAATTAACAAAATTCATCTTTAAGAACAAAAGCTCAATAATATAGTAGAATCAATAAAAAAAGTCCTGTAGGAAGGTGCCCCAATGGTACCATATTTTAAACTATATTACAAAGTGGCATTCATTGAAATAATCTAATACTAAGAAATGAGGGGCTTGGAATAGAATAGATATACAAGAGAATACATATAAAATAACAGTTGAAAATAACCATTATAATTAAATGTTTTATAATAACAATGAATTCAACTTTGGACACAAGAATTTATCATCTGATGAACAATGATGAGAAAAATGGAAAACAGTTTTGAAAAAAATAGGCATACACAAACATCTCCCACCCTATACCAAGATAAGGACTTTGGTACACATACAGGGCAATATAAGCAAATCAAGGGAACATAGAAAGTTTTACCTCTCATCATATATGTGTGTGTATTATTTTTATATATATATATATATATATATATATATATATACACATAGGGGTGTTTATAACAAATACAAGTAAAATGGATTATTTTTATTAATAAAATGTAAATGGTATTGCATAAACAAAACCAACACTTCCAACATTAGAAGGATAATGAAGAACTAGTGGGGAAGGATAATATAGTAAGTCTTTCTGAGAAATGCTTATTTCTCTAATGTATGTGGAACAGAGCCAAGTTTATACAAAAAGAGGCATTCTTCAGCTTATACATCAAAGGATATAAATAGGAACTTTTCAAGTAGAAGAAATCAAGCCTATCAAGGTCATATGAAAGAAATGCTCTATCATTATTGATAAGGGAAATGCAAATTCAAAAAGCAACTTTGAGATACCAGCTCATACCTATCAGATTGGCTACTATAAGAGAAATGATAAATATGAGAGAAAAGATAAATGAGAAAGCACTGGAAGGGATCTGGAAAAAGTGAGGAAAATAATACACTGCTGGTGGAGTTTTGAATTAATATAGCTATTTTGGAGAATAATTTGTAACTATGACTAAGATCCTACAAAAATGATCTGAAGAAAATGAAACCCCCCAAAGCTAGAATTGGACAAATGGAAACTAATGACTCTGCAAAACCAAGATTTCATCAAACAAAAGAAAAAGAAGAAAATTTAAAGTACCTCTTAGGAAAAATAACTGATTTGGAAAACAGACCCAGGAGAGATAATCTGTGAATTTTCAGTCTAGCTGAAAACCACAATCAGAAAAAGAACCTGGATGATATCTTGCCAGAAATTATCAGGGCAAACTGTCCTAATTTCCTGGAATAGGAAGATAAAATAGTCTTTGAAAGAATCCATTAATTACCCCTAGAAAGAGATACCAAAATATCAGCTCAAATAAATATTGTAGCCAAATTCTAGAATTTTCAGTTAAGGGAGAAAATACTGTAAGCAGCCAAAAAGAAGCAATTTTCAAATGCCAGGGAACCACAGTCAGGATTATGCAGGATTTAGTAGCTTCAGCATTAAAGGATCAGAGGGCCATGAATATAATATTCTGGCCAACAAAAAATGTTGGATTATAACCAAGAATTAACTGTTCTGCAAGAGTTAGCACATTCTTCTAGGAGGAAAAGATGGATTTTCATTGAAATAGAGGGTTGCAACCTCAGATAAAAAGACCAGAACCAAACAGAAAGTTTAATTTCAGGTGCAAGATTCAATCTCATATAGTCTTGTTAACCCTTAGTGTCCTACATCTGGACAGGGAGAATAACAAAGACAGTCCATAAATCAAATTTGAGGTTACCAGATAGATGTCAAAATAAAAAGTGAGAGCTATTCATGTCAAAATAAAAAGTGAGAGGTATTCAGGAAGAAAAATGATGTACAATAAAGAACACAAGACAATTTTGTCACTTCTATGCTAAATTTAATATACCCTTTTGCTTTAAGATAACATGAATGTGATGAAACCTGTTGACCTTCATATATAATTTTAATACTTTGTATAAGAAAAGTTTATATTTATTGAAGATAGTTTTGTCCATAATGAAAATAATGCATTTTAAAAGAGCTACAGAAGATAAAATAAGCAGAACTTGAAATTTAGGACAGTTTAATTGTAGTCAATTTATTATATCAAATACTAGAATGATTTTTATCAGTCATCTACCTTCAGTTTTATAGAAATTTGATTTCATTCAAATGCATCTTATGGTTTCAGGTGTTTTATTGATATTTTATTTTTTCTGAATACATGTTATGAAGGATTTTCAATATTCATCCATATGCCTATGTATATTTTTTGTTAGTTTGTTTGTTTTTTTTTTAAGGTTTTGCAAGGCAATGGGGTTAAGTGACTTGCCCAAGGCCACACAGCTAGGTAATTATTAAGTGTCTGAGGTTGGATTTGAGCTCAGGTACTCCTGATTCCAGGGCCAGTGCTCTATCCACTGCTCTACCTAGCCACCCCCATGTATATTTTTAAGTTAAAAAATGTCCTTCCATCCTCCCTTCCTGCTCCCCTCAGCAGCAAACAATCAGGTTGATATTATACATTCATATTTGAGTTAAACATGCTTACAGATTAGTCATTTTTGGAATGACGAATTAGGATTAAGGGAAAGAAATACATAAGAGATATTTGTTTTAAAAGTGAATGTAGTGCTCATCAGATTCTGAAGAATTTTTTTTGTTTTGTTTTGTTTTGATTTTCATCCTCTAGGTGGGGGATAGCACTGTCCATAGACAAACCACTAGGGTTGTCCTAGCTCTCTGAACTACTGAGAGGCATTGCTTCCATCAGGGTTGAACATCTCACAATACTGTTGATAATATATACATCGTTCTCTTGGTTCTGATCCCTTCGCTCAGCATTACATTCTGTAATTCATTACATACTTCTCTAGAGTCCTACCATTTAAGATTTCTTATACAACAATAATATTCCTTAGCATTCATGTAGCATACCTACTTTAGCCATTCCCCAATTGATGGGCATTCTCTAGATTTTCAGGTCTTTGCCACTACAAAAATAGCTTGCTATGCATATTTTGGAACATGTGGGACTTTTCCCATTTTTTATGATTTCTTCTGGATATAGGCCTAGAAGTAAATTACTGAGTCAAAGGGTATGAACAATTTTAATGCTCTTTGGGCATAGTTGCATGTTGCTCTCCAGAATGGTTGGATCCGTTCAAAACTCCACCAGCGATGCACCAATGTCCCAACACACACAACCTCTCTGACAATAATCATTTTCCCTTTTTGTCATCTTAGCCAATCTGATAGGTGTGAAGTGATACCTCAGAGAGGTTTTTCTGTTGCCTTTTTCGAATCAGTGATTTGGAGTGTTTTGTCAAATATAGCTTTAATTTCTTCATTTGAAAACTGTCTATTCATCTTTTGACCATTGCTTAATTTCAGATTTAGAGATATCTCATAGCTCTAAAGTTCATCCACAAAAAATATACTCTAAGCAACAATCTGAGGCTTGTTTCAAAGAAAGAAAGTTAAGTGAAAAAATAAAGAGAAAAAACTCCATAATGCAGGGTTACACAAATACCATGGAATTACAAAAAGTAAGTCACAAAATAATCCAATTCTTGGGTCAATTTTGTGATCTCTACTGACTTAATATCTCATTTAAAAGGGACAAAATTAAATAAATGAAAGCCTTTAAATGAATATAAAAAGATGATTTTCCCCATTGTACCACTGTGTTGCTTATAAAATTCTTCTTTAAAAAAATAATCCTAGCTTTGCCAAATAATAATTCTAAAAATTAAACCTTCTTTCTCCCTTAAATAACTACATCTAATTTACAGGAAGCCAAGAATTAATATTTGAGTCTCTGAAAGGAAATTCAGGACGTTTCATTGGTATTCAGAAAAAGCTATAGGAACTGAGTTCATTTAATCTTTAGGAAGAACTCAACAGATTAAATAAGCCTACTTTTTTCCTACTAGCGTGTTTCCAGATGATTTGTCCAAGGAAAATAGGATGAGGCAGGTATGCTGAGGGAGAGGTATGCAAAAGAAAGAACTTCCTCATTTCAAATGGTGGTGGAATGTTGAGTCTTTAGTTAAGGAATACATTGCTACTATGAATTCATAAGCATTTAAAGTCTATTAAAGGAGCAAGAAAGAAGACCAAGAGCTATTTCTACAATACTGATTCCAGAGATTTACCTCAGATTTAGGTTGCCAAATCTTTGAAAACTCCTCAATGGCCCTAGAGAGAGTGACCCAGGCCAAGCTACTTCAGTTCTCTTAGCCTCAGTTTCCTCATCTGTAAAAAACTGGACTGCTCTAGATGGCCTAAAAGACTTCTTCTAAATGTAAGATCCCTTAATCTTTGACCAGGAAAATGATTGCAAAGGAATTAATATTTTAGATCATTGGTATGGAAGTGATTTATTCATTTGGTGCAAGAATTAAATTATATTTTTAAACTTCATTTGAACTTTATACAGAATCTTCATTCATCAGGCAGGGAACAAGGGAGTAATTGATCAAGATCAATGACAGGCAAAGAAAGTAGAAAATTCTGCCAACTACTTCTTTCTCTGATAAATTTTCTCCATATTCATAGATAACTTAAGAAAATTCAGTGGTTGAAGATTGTCTTGGAGTGCCCTCCATTTGTCCAAGTTATCTCTGTGTCTTTCTCATCAAATGAAACCAAATTCATTTTTTTTATTTCAACAAACAACTATTAATTGCCTCCTATATCCCAGGCAAAAGAGTTTCAATGATAAAAAAGAAAAAATCAGTTTATGAACTCAAGATACTTATATTCGGGGGGGGAATAAATATTAAAAATAAACAAATAATGTACAAAATAAATACAAGGTAAAGGGTCCAAAGTCATTAACAGATGGACTATGAGGAGAATAAGGAAAGATATTTTTATAATGTTTATTATGAGCAGGTACTACACTATGCACATTACAATTATTATCTCATTTGATCTTCACCACAATTTTGGTATATAGGTACTATTTTGCAGATGGGGAAACTGAAGCAAAAAAATTAAATGACCTTCCCATAGTCACACAGTAAGTTTCTGAAGTGAAATTTGAAATCTGATATAATATTCACTGATCAAACTAACTACCTAATTGTTAGGTGAAAACAGATGTGAGTCTTAATGTTTTGATTTAAGGAGAAGAAAAGCTTTCTAAGTAAAAGAAACAAACTAAAAAAGCTCAGTTTAGCAAACGGAATATAGTCATGTATGGGTAAAAGTTATTACAGTTGTTGAATGATTGAAGAGAAGACTGCAATTAGATATTCTATGTTCTGCACCCACTTTTCTTTCCTTCTTCCCATTCCTGACCAATTTATATCTGATTTTTTTTCCTCAGGTAATGAATTAATATAGGAAATAGAAGATAATAGATTAAGGTGCTCTCATTCCCAGGTAGGATATTTGCATTTTAACGGTGACTTTTAGACTTTAAGTCAAAGGATAGTCACTAAGGAAAACCAGGATGATAATTTCATGAAGGACAAGTGGGACCAAACTGAAATCCTGGTAACTCAAAGTCATTTTAACTTAATTTTATGCCAATAATTCTAACAATCTACATGAAATGGATATTTTTAATAAATTAATTGTTCAAATAAATAGAAAATAGCATATTAAAATAATTCTAGCTTAGAAAAAGAAATTGAAGAAGACAAAAATCACCAAACTAAGAAAAAATCCAATTTACAAGTGAATTCAACCAGACATTTAAAGAACAATTAATTTAAATATTATATAAAATAATTGGAGAAATAGACAAAGGCATTCTATAAAATTCATTTTTATGATGTATACATGCTGATACCCAGACAAAAAGAGTAAAAACAGAGAAAAAACTATATATCAATTTTCCTAATAATTATTGGTGGAAAAATTGAAATAACATGCGGGAAAGAAGGTTATAGAAATATTTGACAAAGGTTATACATTATGATCAAGTGAGACTGATACTAGGAATGTAGGACTGGTTCAATATTAGGAAAACTATCAGTAAAATTGACTATATCAATGACAAAAACAAAAAATCATATTACCACAATAGATGCAAAAAAGGCTTTTGATAAAACATAACTCATTCCTATTGAAATACTAGAAACCAGAGGATAAAGGAAGTTTATTTAGATAATGTTATATCTATCAAAAGCTCTCAGTTAGAATTATCTATACTGAGGATGAGAGAAATTTTTCTAATAAAATTAAAGGTAAAGATGCCCATTATTAATATTATTCTGTATCATACTAGTAATGCTAACTATAAAAATAAAAGGAATACAGGAATTAGAATAAGCAATGAAGAATTAGAATATGCAAATGATATGATATATAATTAGAGAATCCTGGAAAATCTACTAAAAATATTTAAAATATTAACAACTTCAACAACGTTACAGAGCATAAAACAAAATCACATAAGCCATCATCATGTCTATATACCACAGGAAAAAAGGTAGGAAAAGTTAACGAAATTCTAATTTAAAATAACTGTAGACAATTTAAAATACTTTAGAGTATAGACAGTTTAATATACCTGTGAATGTATCTACTATTGTATTATATCAATTTCTATGTCAAAATCATGTGTCAGTTTTGAACTTTATATGTACTTATGGTATAAGATATTTGTCCATACCTTCTTTCTGCCAAACAGTTTTCCAGTTTTCCTAGAAATTTTTGTCTAATTGCGAGTTCTTTTCTCAAAACTTGGATCTTTGAGTTTATCAAAAATTAAATTACTATGGTCATCAACTACTGCATTCCATTGATCCACCACTCTATTTTGTGAGTCAGAACTAGAATTTTGTGATGATTACCACTGTAAGAAATTTAGTACTGCTAGGTTAACTCTTTTACATATTTTTTTCATTTATTTTCTTCATAGATTTGACTTTTTGATCTTCTAGATGATTTTGTTTTTGTTTTTTTAAATAGATTTAGGCAAAATTTCTATAAATTAATATTGGTAGGTTAATATGGCACTAAGTAAATTAATTTATGTAGAATGATCATTTTTATTATATTGGCTATGTCTGCCCATGATTAATTATTATTTTTTTTCCCAAATGTTTCAATCTGATTTTTTTTTGCGTGTGAAAAGCATGTCTGGGTATGGATGTGTGTGTAGGTGTGGATATGTGAATGTGTGAATAGTTGCTGGGTTTGTGTTATCCAATAGATTCAAGACGAAAATTTTAACTGTAAGTAAAATGTATAAGGGAAAAATTTATGAACAAGCAAGGGATTTAGAGCATGACATGTTTTAGAATCAATAATTTTGTTTACACTAATTATTTTTAAATTGCAGATTTGAAAAAAAGAAATAAAATTGCTGATTCACAACAAACATATAGAAGATTAAAAGGAAAACAGAAAACTTGAGGGGGGGTGCAGATATAAACATTTCTCAAAAATAAAGAAAGCTGATTCAAATTTATAAGAATAAGAGTCATTCCCCAATTGATAAATGGCCAAAGGATATTAACAAACAGTTTTTAAAAGAAGAAAACAAAGCTATCTATAGTTATGAGAAAAATACTCTAAATCACTATTGATTAAAGAAATGCACATTATGACAACCGACAAATTTAGAAAAGATGTGGAAAAATTGGGATACTAATGTATTGTTGCTGAAGTTGTGAACTGATCCAGCCATTCAGAAAAGTTTAGATCTCTGCACAAAAGGTTATAAAACTGTGCATACCCTTTATCCAGCAACATCATTACTCTTTAGGGTATATACACATATCCCTAAGAGACAAAAGAAAAAGGAAAAAGGACACTTGTGTACAAAAAATATTTATAGCAGTTCATATTGTGTTGTCAAAAAATTATAAATTAAGTTGAGGTCTATCAATTGAGAGCGGCTAAATATGTGTTTTGTGACTGTGATGGAATACTATTGTGTTATAAGAAATGATGTGGAAGGCACTTTCAGAAAATCCTTGGGAAGAGTTGTATAAATTGAAGCTAAGTGAAATTAGCAGAACCAGGAGAATTTTGTACACAGTAATAACAATATTGTATAATGATTAACTGACAATGACCTAGTTATTCCCAGCAGTATGATGATTCAAACCAATTCTGAATGATTTAAGATGAAAAATTCTATCTACTTTAAGAGAAAGAACTTATGGAGTCTGAAAGCACATCAAAGAATACTTTATAAACTTTATTTTTCTTGGTGTTATTTGTGGAAGTGCTTATCTTCTTTTACAACATAGCTAATATGGAAAGATATTTTGCAAATTTTCCCATGCTTAAACCATATTAAATTATTTGCCTTTTTATGGAGTGATGGAAGGGAATGTGGAAGAGAATTTGGAATTCAAAATTTAAAAAAAAATTGTTTTTACATGTAATTGAAAAAAAATAGAAGTAAAAGGCAATATGGTGAAGTGGAAAGGGTCTTATTTGGATTCTTTATTTTAATCAAGATAATGTATCTCTCTTAACTTCCATTTTCACACCTTTAAAGAAAATAGAAAAACTTTATGGCCCCATCCAGTGGCAAACATTCTATAATTTTAGTTAATTTTAGTTATCTATCAATGTATTTTTGTGTTAGAAAGGATTTCAGTATTTATCTGGTCCAACTGAAAATTATCTCCATTATAATATACCCCTAATTTAACTGAGAAGGGAAATTGTTGCTTATACCACAGACTGTCTTTTTGTCTAACTAAAACTTGAAATAAAAGCTAATAATATCTATCAGTTATTCAGTACTTTAAGTTTTACAAACCTGTGAAATTTTATTTGATATTCACAATCTTTGTAATATAACTGGCCCAATTTCACACAACTAGAAAGTATTTGAGGCAGGATATGAATTTTGATCTTCCTGACTCCAGGTCCACAATTCTATTCATCACATTACTAAAAGTCTTCCAATAAATTGCTCCCAAAGCTTATTTAACTTAGGAAAAAATTAATGATTTAGAAGTATTTTGCTACATCAAGCTTAAAATTCTCTCTTTCCAAATTCCATATAACATCAATAACTTTTCATTTTGGGGACCAAGATAGTGTAATTCTAATCTTTCTTCCACTTGACAGCTCTTCAAAAGTTTTTAAAGACAGCTATCATGCCCTCATCCAGTCTTCCTTTAGAGAGACTAAATCTCTGCAGTTATGAAACAGTCTAGTACCATGCAAAAGCAAATCAGAGTACTTGCTTTCAAATATAAACTCTTAACATGTATTGCCCATGTGGACTTGGACAAGTCATTTAACATCACTGGGACTCATTTTCCTCATTTGTATAATTGAAGTCTGGACTTTGACCTCTAGAGTATTTTTGAGCTTTTGATCTCTAATATTCTGATCTTATATTTAGGCCCCTACTCCTCAGGGTTGTGGTGAGAATTAATTTTTCTTAAAAATATTTAATCCTTGGTGGATAGTTGATGCTTAATAAATGCTCATGTTTTTCCCCAATTGATCACTATATTCCTATTGCATAGACTCTAATCCTTTACCATCTTAGTTACCCTTGCCTGGACACTCTTCAGTCCATCAATGCCTTCCTAAAGTATGGTGCCCAAAAGGTAAACAAAATAGTCCATATGTGGTCTGAACAAGGAAGTGTACAATGGGATGATAATAATTTTATTCCTATGTATCACACTACTCAATGTTGCCTAAAATTATATTAGCTCTCTTGATAGCCTTATTACACTGATAAATCATCTTGAGTGTTGAGAGAGTTTAAAAAAACAGGTATCATTAGCCTCAATTTAATTAAGTACACAAGTTTATTAGTTTTTCTTTCTTTCACAAGCCACCTTTGGCACATTTTGAAATAGATGATTAATCAAGAAAAATTATTGAGAAATAAAAATTCCAGCTTGATTGAGCAACTCATTTATATATTAATTATTGTTGATAAACTATCCAAATGAAGTTTTTGGGTGAGTTTACATGCTCTATTTTATTTAAATGTTTAATGGTGCATTAAAATACTATGAAATAGACATAATTCCTTTATTTTTATGATTTGTCAGGTGAGTAAGCATAGGTTAATAGCTTATCTGTAGCTTATTCTTGGAGATTTGCCTAAAAAACTAAGAACTTAAAGTGACTTTACTAAGATCACATAGCCAACACATGTGTAATGAGGGAGGGGGACATGAACTTCCCATCTTCTCTGTCACTTTTCTTTTTTCCTCTATGCCATTGCCTTACATAAAAGAACAAAAAGTAGGCATCCAGAATTTGTGCTAGATTATACATGTAAAACTTACAGGAAAATATGGATAAGAATCACATAGAATGATCAGTTATAAGACAAGTCATGATTCTCCTGGTTTTATCTATGTGCATGGTCAAAGAAAGAAGTCAATTGAACAGTAGGAACAGGACAGCACCAATGTTGCTAATACTCCTAATTAAGATGTAGCACCTTTCCTGATATGAGGTCCCTCTAGATAATAATTAAATCAGAGAATCCTATAACTTCCAGACTAATGTCCCAAACTTCCTCTTTTATTATGGCCATAGAACTGGTTTTCTTGAATGAAAGGCAGAGGAAGAATCAAGTAAGACTTCATTTTGGTAGAGAAGAGCAACTCTGTAGATTCTGGTTACCTGGGTCATAATCTGTGATGAGTTCTGTTTTGTTTCCCTGTTTAGAATGTGTCCTTGGAAAAGCTTTTGTCATTAAGTTATGAATATATTAAGGAATGCAAACACATCTATAAAATACTTAATAGCCAGGCTGAGATAAAGGTTGGGTTTATAAACACAAACTCAAGAGAGTTTCTGCCTGAAAAGATATTCTAAATGACCAAGTGGGACTTGGCTTTGGAGCTATTATTGACCAATCAATGAAAGTCAGAGACAAGGTCCTTAATATATAAACATAGCATTTAAGCCAGAAGACATCTTCTGAGGTTTGATGAAAAAGTAGGAGGAATTTCAATATCATTAGAGTGAATAATGATATTAATGAAATCATACACATGACAGTAATATAGTAATAAATTCATAGAAGAGCTCACATTGGCAAGTTTTTTATAACAATTCTCCCTGAAAACTGCAAATTTTAGAATACCTTTTCAGAAGCTTTTGATGAATAATCAAGAATTCTCTATTAATTAACCTTGAATCATATTCATGTTGGAGTTTTTCTGCAGAACTCATCAAAATTTTTCTCAAAGTTCAGAATAAGTCATTTATCATAGTATTTTTGTTTATATAATAGAATAAGACTCCTACTTAAACAAATTCAGTGATATATCAATTGCAAATTTTTCTGATAGTCTTTCCTTTTTTGCTAGCTATATTGCATCCATCTCACTGAATTCAGTGGAGCATGAATTGACTACCAGTTTTTAAGACACAAAATCACTAAATTCTTTTAAGACAGTGGTAGGTAGGATGTGCAATGATTTTAGGTCAATTTACCTTCTCCTTCCAGAACATTTGTAGTATATTTTTATTATAGGACATAGAGAAAAAGTTTTTAAAAAAGTCAGAAAATGGGTGACATAGGGTCCACTAGTGGTAAGACCATTAATAAGGTGACTGGGTACAATAATAGCATGCCTAAATACAGGACCTAGTCTGGCTCCAGGTAGGTACAGTAGGCACAGCAAGTTTTCTCTCATTTTGATGAGTCAACACATATAATTAATTAAGTATCAGCTACAAAACAAAACTTTATTTACTTGTTCAGCTATTGTGGTCTTATTTTATGATGGTAAGATGCAGAGGGGTTTGTTCCAGGTGGAGAAAAATAGAATGATGGTAAGGCTGTCAAGATCACCAAGGTGAACTTCTAGATGGGATGAGAAACACATTTTGTTCTGTAGGGATCTTGCTAGATTGCTCATAGACTACATAATAATGACTTTGTATCATGAATTTACTTAAACCTCTATCCTGAATAGACTTTTTGAATCTTTTTATCCTTATGAGTATGCATAAGGTGACACTAAACAATTTTGGAATCTTTACACAATGTTTTATAAACACACAGCTTAATAGAAAATTAGATATTCATATGATCTGCAACCAAAAGGTCTGCAGACAAAATACCCCCCAGAATATTATATTTGAAAAAGATATTAGATAAACAGAAATCTTAAATAAAGTTTTTCATAAACTATTTATTTCATGTTAGTGTTGTTTCTCATCAAGGACAGAAATATCCATGCAGGGGGTGATTAATTTCTGAGTTACATTCATTTGAATTGATGAGAAAGCAGAAGGCATTGAAATATTAGATGAGTTAATATCCACTCTAATGAAATCATAAGCATAGCATAGTAATAAATTCATAGAAGAACTTATATCAGCTTTCTTTTTTATTCCAGGCAGTATCAATCTCACTATTTTTTTGTATGCACAAATTCTAGAATAAACCCAGAGGCTATAGTTTCTGGGATAAGAACTCACAATTTGACAAAAACAGCTTGAAAGTCTAGAAAATACTGTGACGAAATTAGGCAATCACCAACATCTTGCACTCTACCAATATGAGGTTGAAATAGATATGACTTATATATAAAATGGTTGATACCATAAGCTAATTAGGAGATCAAGGAATAGTTTATCTGTTATATCTATATAAAATAGAAGAGTTTCTGACCAAACAAGAGATAGAGAACATTATAAATTGCAAAATAAATAATTTTTATTCTAATAAATTTAAGTTTTTGAACAACTAAAACCCATACAACAAAGATTAGAAAGATTGCAGAAGCTAGGAAACAATTTTCACAGCTAGCATTTCTGATAAAGAACTAATTTCTGAAATATATAAAGAATTGAGTCAAATTTTTTTAGATTTTTTTGCAAGGCAATGGGGTTAAGTGCCTTCCCAAGGCCACATAGATAGGTAATTATTAAGTGTCTGAGGCCGGATTTTAATTCAGGTACTCCTGACTCCAGGGCCGGTGCTCTATCCACTGTGCCACCTAGCCGCCCCTGAGTCAAATTTTAAGAATACAATTCATTCCCCAATTAATAATTTGTCAAAGGATATGAACAGGCAGTTTTCAGATGAAGAAATTTAAGTTATTTTTAGTCGTTTGAAAGAGTGCTTGAAATCATTGTGGATTAAAGAAATTAAGACAACTCTGTGGTACCACCTCATACCTGTCAGATTGACTAAGATGAACAAAGCATAAATGTGGGGATGTAGGAATGTGGGGAAACTAGGATCCTAAAGCTTTGCTGGTACAGTTGTGAACTGATCCAATCACTCTGGAGGGTAATTTGGAGCAAAGTGTGCATAAATCCCTTGATCCAGCAACACTACCACTAGGTCTGAATCACAAAAAGATAACAAAAAAGGGGGAAAAGAAAAAGTATTTCAAAAGACAAAATATTTATAGAATCCTTTTTTGTATTAGCAATGAGGCTAGAAATTGGGGAAATACCCATCAACTGGGGAAAAGCTGAATCAATTTTAGTATAGAAATGTGATGAAGGACCATTGTTCTTTAAGAAATCACATGCAGGTGAATTGCAGGAAAAAATGGAATGACTTTTAAGAACTGATATTGATTAGATATTGTACATAGAATCAACAATGTTGGCTCTGTTCAATAGTGCATCAATGATCAAAGGCAATTCTAAAATCTCCTGATAGAGAATTCCGTCTACCTCCAAAGAAAGAAATATGACGACTGAATGCAGACCAAAACATACTATTTTAACATTTAAAAATTTATTTTTTTCTTTATCATGGTTTTTCCCTTTTGTTCTGATTCTTCTTTCACAACATGACTAAATATGAAAATATGTTTAATATGAATGTGCATATATAATCTATATCAAATTACTTGCTGTCATAGGGAAAAAGGAAGGAAAGGAGAAGGTAAAAGTGTAGAACTCAATACTTAAAAATATTAATATTTTTATTATTGTTACATGCAGTTGGAATAAAATAAATTTAGATTTAAAAAACTTAGAAAAATATTAGGGCCAGCTAGGTGGCACTGTGGATAGAGCACAGACCCTGGAGTCAGGTGGACCTGAGTCCAAATCTGGCCTCAAACATTTAATAAGAACTTAGTTGTGTGACCTGGGGCAAGTCACTTAACCCAATTGCCGTGCAAAAAGAAAAGAAAAGAAAAAGAAAAAAAGAAAATAAAATTTAAAAAGGTAACTTATTTTCTTACCCCATGATTTTTCTGATTCTCTAAAATTGCAACTATTTTCTCCCTGAGAATTAATAGGTATATTTTAATCTGAATACATCTTATATGCATCATCAGTTTTGTTTATTCTCTGTATTCTTATTGCTTAGAGTATTGTCTTGTCCACAGTAGGTGCTAAATAATGGCTTGTGGAAAAGAATTGAATTTAATTCTTCATGTATTTTCAGTTTTTGCATTTATCTCTTTCTTCTTCCATCCCAGGTCAACTCCTTACCCTTTTGGGGGGGAATTTACATTCCTTGATCCATTAAAACTCCAGGTACTTTTTTCTTTGTCTTTTCCTTGATAAAATATATTTTTATAATAGCCCTGACAGCATACTGGCTGGATTGAATCTCATCTTCTTGTGAGGAAGTGTTTAAGTCTTTGAGAGCACTTCAAGCTGATGAGGTCATAGTAAATGTCCATTGCTATAAAGCAAACAGGAAAATTTCTTCTAAGAGAACATGAAGAAGATATTAACCTTGACTAGATGTCTTAATTTTTTGCTCCCAGTGCAAGGGCAAGAAAATTTAGACAGTATAAAGGAAATTATTGCCATTAGAAACAACGTGAATACCTTTTTTTAAAGGTTTTTTTGCAAAGCAAATGGGATTAACTGACTTGCCTAAGGCCACACAGCTAGGTAATTATTAAATGTCTGAGACTGGATTTGAAGCCAGGTACTCCTGACTCCAAGGCTGGTGCTTTATCCACTATGCCAACTAGCCGCCCCGTGAATACCTTTTTAAAGTGGGAGAACCAGAAAGAGAATTAACACTATTGGGAGGTTGGTTAAATTTTTATCTAAGATAAGAAGGTCGCTTAATATTTAATAATCTTTCTAATAAAAAATTAAGATCTTTCAATTACTTTCACCTTCTTAATAGTATTTCAGGGTTTTTTTTAGGGCAGAAAGACAGACTTGATGTAGTAGAATGAAAACCCCTTTTCATGTGGCTTTTAAACAAGCCAATTATCCTCTTCACAGACTGTTAGCAATAAAATAGAAAGGATTCACAAATGTGTTTCCCAGGATGAGTTTATCAAAGCAATTATCCCTAATGTGACTTGTTCTTTGTTATATTGGTCACTTATGGAAAATCAAAATAAAGTTTATAAGTGTTACAATTTTCCTCTTACACATGACCCAAAGATATCCTTAGAAATTAACAGACTTAAAGACTTATTTCTGGCCCCTAAATATTATAAAAATTCTGTATGTCCCTTCCTCCTTGTCATTGCTAAAGGGAAAAGCATCCTGAACCAAAAGTTAGTTGTTTTAAGGATAGGAAGTGGTATTGAGATAACATACAGTATAAAGCACTATACCAGAGATGGGAAAAGTAAAATTCAAATCCTGTCTCCAATATGGCTCAGTGACCTCAGCAAATCACCTAAACTATGCCTAATTCAATTTCCTTATTTGTAAAATAATAATAAAAATTAGCACCTACCTCCCAGTGTCATTTTGAGAATCAAATAAAATTATATATAAAGTGATTTTCCATTTTTATAATATTATGTAAATATTAACTATTTTTGAAGTAAATTGTCAAATCCCTAAATGAAATAGATTTGGGGGGGGGAAGGAGGAGTCAAAGTGGCAGAGAGAAGTCTTAAGTTCTCCTAGGCTTCCCCCCAGAAACAAAAATAATCAAGCCCCCTAAATGGATTCTGGAGAGACAGAACCCACAGAAGCACAGAGGGGAATATTTTTCAGCTTAAAATATCTGAGGACTTTAGAAATGTTGTTCCACTAAAGTGGGGGAGAGAATGGTCCAGGAAAGTGACATGAGAAGAGTGTGGACAAGGTGGAGGAGACCAACTGGTGTCTCTTAGACAGAGTAGAGATATATATGCTGAGCACCCTGAGTCCTGGTTCAATGGAACAAGGACATAGCAAAACAGTTGGAAGTTTTCCAACACAAGGGCAAACAGTGAATTGGGAACTCCAGACCCTCTATGCAGCCAGCATTACTGGAATGCACATCCCAACCTAGTGAGCAAAATACCAGCATTTCCAACATGGAAGTTCTATCAGAGGAGCCTACTCCACCACAAGAAGTTTGGGACAGTACTCCTCTGTGACCAAGGGACAGAGTTCAAAATGAGAAAGAGAAATCAGAGAAAAGCCATAATAATAAAAAGCAGCTAAGGAAATAAGCAGAAAACAACACTATCTCTGAGAAGTACAGCAGAAAATGAATCACATGTGCACTCCCTGAGGATGAATTGATTTCCAACCCAAAAAGACTTCATGGAAGAACTCAAAAAAATGTTAACAATCAAGTAGAATAAAAAAAAATCATAAAATGAATGTAAGAAACATTCAATATCTTGCAAAATGAAGCACAAGAATCGACTGAAGAAAACAACTCCTTAAAAAATACAACAGGGTCATTAAGGAAAGAAAACATTAAAAATTAGAATTAGACAAATAGAATTGGACAAATGAAAAAGGAGATGCAAAAGCTAACTAATGAAAATAATTCTTTGAAAAGTAGAATAGGGTAAGTGGAAACTAACTGGCTAAGCAAATTAAAAAAAATTAAATTTGAAAAGCAACTGACCTGAAAAAATAAATCTAGGACAAATAATTTAAGCATTATTGAATTACCTGAAATACATGATCAGAAAAAAAAAACTTGGATAACATCTTAAAAAGAAATCTTTAAAGAAAAGTGCCCTGATATCGTAAAATTAGAGAGGAAAATAATCACCAAAAGAATTTTAAAAATTACTTCCTGGAAGGCATCCCAAAACAAAAATTCCAAGGAATATTACAGTCAAATTCCAGAATTATGAGGTCAAGGGGGAAAAACACAGCAGGCAGCCATAAAGAAATAAATTCAGTCATCAATGAACCACTGTTAGAATTATGGAGAATTTGACAGCATCAATGTTAAAGGACCAAAGTGCTCAGAATATGATATTTTGGAGGGCAAAGGGGCTTGGATTATAGCCAACAATCAATGATCCAACAAAACTAAATTCATATTTTCAGGGAAAATTTTCCTAAGGAAAAAAACAAATTTGAATAGACAAGAAAAAGAATGTTTTTGCAACAGTCAGAGACAGTTTGGGGCTGTCTTCAATGGAGAATACCATCTGTATTCAGATAAAGAGTTATGAAGTTTGAACAAAGTTCAAGGACTATTCCCTTTAATTTAGAAAAAAACAGATATCTTATTGTCTGATCTTGTTATCTCTTATACTTTTTGTTTCTTCCTTAACAATATGATTTCTCTCTCATCTCACTCAGTTTGGATCAATGTACAACATGGAAACAAAGTAAAGATTGACAGACTGCTTTCTGTGGAGGGGAGGGGAGTAAGATTGGGGGAAAAATTGTAAAACTCAAATAAAATCTCTAATAAAAGAAAAAATTAAAAAAAAAGAAAAAGAATGTTTTTCAATAAGACAAAACTGGCTACATACCTAGGTGGGAGGATGATACTTAAAATTTTTGAGAACTGTATAAGAGAGAGTATACTCAAACAGAAGGTGTAGGCATAAGTTTATTTTTATGGGATGATATAAAAACTAAAACATTTAAAAACAGATTGTATTGGGAATGGAGAAAGGGAAAGGCATAGTGGAGTAAATTTCACCACATGAAGAGTTGCAAAGGACCTGTTACAGAAAAGGAAAAGAAAGGTGATGAGAATTGCTTGAATCTTAACTTTCATAGGATTTTGCTTAAAAAGTAAATAACAGGGGAGGCTAGGTGGCACAGTGGATAAAAGCACTGGCCCTGGAGTCAGGAGTACCTGAGTTCAAATCTGGCCTCAGACACTTAATAATTACCTAGCTGTGTGGACTTGGTCAAGTCACTTTACCCCATTTGCCTTGCAAAAAAAAGTAAATAACACTTATACACATTCACATATAACACGTTTATAAATTTATCTTTCCCTACAGAAGAAAGAGCGGAAAGGGAAGGAGGGACTGATAGATGGGAAAACAGAAGAGAAGGAAGATAAGACAGGAAGAGAAAGGGGAAAGGAAAAGAAAGGGGCTGATAAAAGAGAGGGCAGACTGAGGGAGATAGTAGTAAGAGGTCAAACACTGGTGAACAGGAATAGCATGATAAAAGAGAGAACCATACAAATGGAGGAAAGTGTATAGAATGAACTCTCTAATAAAATGAAAGCAGATAGTTGGTGAAGTGAAAACGAGAATCCTACAATATGTTATTTACCAAAAACACAGAGGGATGCACACAAAGTAAAGGAAAAAGAATGGAGTAGTATTATGCTTTAACTGAAGTGAAAAAAGCAAGAATAGAAATTCTAATTCCAGACAAGACAAAAGTGAAAATAAATGTCATTAAAAAGGATAAAGAAGAAAATTGAATGCTCCTAAAATATATAGCATTCAATGTCATAGAGGAGAAGCTAAATGAGTTACAGGAAGATGTAGACAGCAAAATAAAACTATTTAGGAAACTCAAGCTCCCTCTTTCAGAATTAGACAAATCTAAGCAGAAAATATACAAGAAGGAATTTAAGGAGGTGAATAGAATTTGAGAAAAGTTTGAGATGATAGACTTCAGGAGGAAACTGGATGGGGATAAAAATGCTAAAATCCAATGCTTTTCCTCAACAGCACTTGGTACTTATATAAAAATTGACCATAAATTAGGGCATAAAAATCTCACAATCAAATGCAGAAAGAACAAAATATTAAAATTATCTTTTTCCAATCATGTTGTTGTAAAAATCATGTGTAGTAAAGGGCCAAAGGACCTAAAAAATAATTGGAAATCAAATGAACTAGTTTTAAGAATGAGTGAATTAAGCAGTAAACAATATAAATAATCAATAATTTCATCCAAGACTATGACAATAATAACACAACAAGCAAAAACTTGTAGGATGCAGCCAAAGTAATTATTTAGGAAAATTGTATATTACTTAATGTATATAAGATTAAAATATAGAAAGAGGATTTCAATAAATTGGCCATGCATCTGAAAAAGAAAGACAAAGTACAAATTAAAAATTACCAATTAATTATCAAATTAGAAATTTTGAAAATTAAAGAGATAATAAGAAAATTGAGAATAAGAAAACTTTTAGAGTGATATTTAATTTGATTTTATGAAAAAGCAATAAAATCATAAATTTGAGTTTAAAAAGGAAAAAACAAAATTACCAGTATCAAAAATAATAATGATGAATTAAAAATAATAATGATGAATTAAACTTAAACTTAAACTTAAACTTAAACTTACAATTCAAAGCTGCTTTGTCCAATTGAAGGCTATTTAACATGAAAATATAAGATAAATGAGCAAGTATTTATAAAAATATAAATTTCCCAGATTAAGAGAAGAGAAAAATTAAATACTTAAATGACTCTATTTAAGAAAAAGAAATTGAACAGGTCATCAATAAACTCCCTAAGGAAAAATCTTGAGGATCAGATCAATTTACAAGTGAATTATACCAAACAACTAAAGAAAATTAATTGCAATTTTATATGAACTATTTGAAAAATTAGGTAAGATTCTGTCAGTCCTATTTTGACACCAGTATAGTCTTGATACCTAAACCAGGAAGAATCAAAACAAAGAAAGAAAACCATTAGGAAATTTCCATATTGAAAATTGTTGCAAAAAATAAAATATTAGAGTGGCTAGGTGGCATAGTGCATAAAGCAGTGGCCTTGGAGTCAGGAGTGCCTGGCTTCAAATCCGGTCTCGGACACTTAGTAATTGCCTAGCTGATTGACCTTGGGCAAGCCACTTAACCCCATTTGCCTTGCAAAAACCTAAAAAAAATATTAACAAAGAGATTGCAGTAAGTTATTAATAGAATAATGATTAGGCAGGACTTATACCAATTATGCAGGGATGGTTCAATATTAAGAAAACAATCCATACAATTGATCATTTCAAGATTAAAATTAGCAGAAATCATGATTATCTCAATAGATGATGAAAAATCTTTTAGGAAAATACAGTACCCATTCATTTTAAAAACTCTTAAAAGCATAGAAATAAAAGGAATTTTCCTTAAAATGATAAACAGAATCAAAACTAAAACCATCAGCAAGCATAATATGAAATGGGAATAAGCTAAAAGAATTCCTAGTTAGAACAGGGGATGAAACATCTCTATTACTCAATATTGTAGTAGAAATATTAGCTTCAGAGACCTCCAGGAGGAGTCAAGATGGCAGTGAGAAGGTAACAAGCTCCCAGAGCTTTTCCCTACTAAAGATAAATGAAACCTCTACATTGACATTCAAACTACAGATCCCACCTAAAAAAAGAAAAGATACAAGGAAGTTTTTAATGATAGACATTGTGGAAGCTCTTCAGTGAAGATCTGTCTCTTTGAGGGAAGGGGGAAGTAAATCCCAGGAGGCAGCAGAACAGGAAAGTCAGTGGGAGGCTTTTAGCCTCAGTGCAGAATCTGGGCATATTGGAGGAAATAAACCTCTGCAAAGGCAAGGCCTGAACTTCATAGTCAACATCTTGGCCAACAACAAGACAGAGATCAGACACCAGTCCCAGTATAAAAAACTTTTGTAAATAATTGCTTTGGCTGCATCCTACATGTTTTTGCATGTTGTGTTATTATGGTCATAGAATTGGATGAAATTAATTATTTATATGATTTGCTTCTTAATCCTCTCATCCTTAAAAATTAGGTTATTTGGTTTCCAATTCATTTTAGTCTATCTTTCCATGGCCCCATTTTACACATGACTTTTACTATATCATGATCCAAAAAAAGATGATTTCAATATTTCTCCCTTCTTCATATTTCTCTCTATACTCCAGGAGCAGAGCTAAAACAACAAAGATGACCAAAAAAGTAAAGGAGATCTCACTGTTGAAAACAATTTTACAGAAGAAGATGATAACAATGCCAAGTTGGCAGAAGAAATCAGTGAAAAATCTTACACAGGGGAAGTCCCAAAAGAGTCTATGAATTGAACTCAAATATAAAAGCTGATAAAAGAACTTAAAAATAATTTAAAAACCAAAGAAGAGAGGAAGATAAAAATTGGAAAAAAGAAATGAGAATCAGGCAGGAAAATTATGAAAAATTGATCAGAGAATTCAACACCTTTTAAGAGGAAACACAAAAGATAATTGCAGCAAATAAAATCCTTAAAATTATAATTGAGCAAATAGAAACCAATGAATCCAAGACTATAAGATCCCACCAAACAAAATTAAAAAGATAAAAAATTTGAAGAAAACATATATGGCCTTTTAGGAAAAACAAACAACCTGTAAAATAGATCCAGAAGAGATAATTTACAAATCTGCAGACTACCAGAAAGCCTATATCAAAAAGAAAAAAAGAAAAAAAGAACCTGGAAAACATCATGCAAGAAACTGTAATGAAAAACTGTCCAAATCTGCTAGAAGAAGAAGACAATAAAACCACTGAAAGAATACACAGAGGCCATCCAGAAAGAGACCCCAGGATAAGAACTCCAAGGGCTGTTATAATCAAATTCCACAACTCTCAAATAAAATAGAGAATACTGTAAGTAGAAAAAGGAAACAATTTCAATATAAAGTAAACACAATCAGACTCACACAGAACCTATCAATCGCACCATTGAAGGACCAGAAAACCTGGAATACTATATATATATATGTAGGCAAAGGACCTGAGATTAAAACCAAGAATTGGCTACCCTGAAAAATTCAATTCAGCATATACTGTCAGGGGAAAAGATGGATGTTCACAAAATGGAAGGCTTCCAGAATTTCCTGACACAAAGACTTGAACTGAAAGAGTATTAAATTGCCAAATACGTGATTCAAGAATTGGATAAAAAGGTAAATGATAAGGGGAAGGAAAAAACAAACAAACAAAAAAAGCAAAGGTTGATCAAGATCATCAAATTGTATACAGCCCTAAGAAGGAAGATAGAACATTTCTAATTCTTGAGAACTTCTCTTAAGATTAATAAAGGATGAAATATTAATGAAAGATTGAACTTAAAGGAAATGGTTACAGTCAGGTCTTCTCTCTCCATTGAAGAAGTCCAAAATGATATTACTATGCTTGAGACAAAAGCAGGGGCATTAACTCTAAACTTAAGTGTCTCATTATTTAATAGCCCACTTTAATTCTGTTGTGCTGACAAAGCTTAGCACTTTGTCTGATGAGAGCATCATTAACTTGGAGGTCCTGAGTCAGTTTCTCCCATAACTTATAATCATTTGTAAAGTTATCCAGTGAGACCTTCAGAGTACTGGGTACTTAGACCTCTTTAAGATTCTTGTACTTAGGGGAGGCTAGGTGGTGCAGTGGATAGAGCACCAGCCCTGGAGTCAGGAGACCTGAGTTCAAATGAGGCCTCAAGGCACTTAATAATTACCTAGATGTGTGGACTTGGGCAAGCCACTTAACCCCATTTGGATTGCAAAAAAAAAAAACTAAAGAAAAAGATTCTTGTACTTAATCCTTGCTTAAGTTAATAAAGGTTTAATTACCCTGAGTGGGGAGGGGATAGTTAAAGTGTGAGAGAAAATAGACTTGGGAGTATTGATATAAATAATTCAAGAAAGGATTTGGCCTTGGATGATACTTGGGCTTATGAGGGGGTTTGTGTGTCCTTGGAGTGTACTTGTAAAAGAAGTAAGGTAAAAAATGATTTTACTTATAACTATTACATAATTTGATATAATTTGAGACAATGCTGCTTATCAATCAATCGATCTGTGATGATACTTTGAGCATATCAAGCAATCAAATAATTAAACTGTGTTTGATGATAACTGATTAATAGTACTTGAGTGATAAATAACATTAGGTGAAGAGGCACAAAGATTTATAATATTAGAGGGAAAGAAAGAAGAGTGAACACTGAGAAAATACTAGTCAATAGATTTGGCCCAGATAGGGATTTAAGATACATTCTTAATTTACAGGTAAAGGCAGAGGAATAGGGGAAGGGAACTACCAAGAGGGTACTAATAAGAGGGAAGGTGAAGATAAAAATGACAATAAAAAGTTAAATTTTGAAAGAAAAATTAAAGGGGAAAGGGATTAAATTAAATTTAGGAGGAATAAGAGGAAAGGAAAGTGAAAAATACAAATGGAGAAAGATTATCATAGAGGAAAATATAGAATTAGTAATCTTATCTGTAAAAGTGAATAGAATGAACTGTCCCATAAAATGGAAGTAGATAGCAGAATGCATTAAAAACCAGAGTCCCACAATAAATTGTTTGCAAGAAACACATTTGAAGTAGAGGGATGTGCACAGTGTAAAGGTAAAATGATGGAACAAAATATATTATACCTCAGCTGAAGTAAAAAACAAATCAAGGATAGTGATCATGATCTTATATAAAGTAAAAGCAAAGATAAATTTCATTAAAAAGTATAATGAAGGAAACAACATCTTAAAAGGTACCATTTGAAATGAAGCTATATCATTACTAAACATGTATGCACCTAGAGGAAAAGCCAAGTGAATTATAAAGAGAGATAGACAGCAAAACTTTGAAAATGAGGGATCACAACCTCACACTCACAGAACCACAAAATAAATCATACCACAAAATAAACAAGTATTAAGTTAAGAGCATGAATAAAATCTTAGAAAACTTAAAAATTATAGACCTCTGGAGTAAACTTAACACTAATAAGAATATACCTTTTCTCATCAGTACATGTAAACTATACCGAAATTGACCATGTACTAAGGCATAAAAACCTAATAATAAAATGCAGAAAACCAGCAATAATAAATACACATTTGTCAGACCACAATGCAATAAAAATTACATGTAATAAAAGATCATGGAAAGATAAACCAAATAATAATTGGAAACTAAGAAATTTAATCTTAAATAATGGGTGGATCAAACAGCACATAATTGAAATAATAATTATATCCAAGAAAATGATACTAATGAGACATCATACCAAAAATTATAGGATGCAGTCAAGGCAATTTTGAAGGGAAATTTTATATCTTTAAATGCCTATATGAATAAAATAGAAAAAGAGAAGATTAATGAATTGAGTTTGCAACTAAAAAAGGCTAGAAAAAGGAAAAAATTAAAGATCTGCAGTTAAATATCGAATTTGAAATTCTGAAAATCAAGGGAGAGATTAATAAAATTGAAAGCAAGAAAACCATTGATCTCATAAATAAAATTAAGAGTTGGTTTTATGAAAAAGCCAATAAAATAGATACAACTTTGGTTAATTTGATTTTAAAAAGAAGATAACTAAATTAACAGTATCAAAAATGAAAAATGTGAACTAAGCACCAATTAGGATGAAAATAAAGAGATAATGCTGAGCTACTTTGATGAACTGAATACCAATAAATTTGATAACTTGAATGAAGTCAATGAATATTTACAGAAACACAAACTGACCATATTAACAGAAGCAGAAATAACATCCTTAAAAAACCCATTTCCAAAGTTAGTATGGCAGAAACTTGGATTAGACTAACATCTCGCACCCTATACCAAGATAATGTCAATATAGATACAGTATTTAGACATAAGAAACAAAATTTTAAGCAAACTAGGATATAATGGAATAGTTTGCCTGTCAGATCCACGGAAAGGGAAGAGGTTTATGAACAGGAGAACATCATTAATAACAAACTAGGTGTTTTGACTGCATTAAATTAAAAAGCTTTTGCCCAAAAAAACCCCACTGTAACCAAGATAAAAAGAAATCTAGTAAATTGGGAAACAATTTTTACAAGTATTTCTGACAATGTATTCAGTTCTAAAATATATAGAGAACTGAGTCAAATTTATAAAAAGAAAAAAAACAAGCCATCCCCCAATTGACAAATTGTCAAAGGATATGCATAGACAATTTACCGATGAGCAAATCAAAGCAATACATGGTCATATGAGAAATTGCTATTAGAGAAATGCAAATTAAAGTATCTCTGAGGTACCACTTCACATCACTGAGATTGTCGAATATGACAAGAAAGGACAATGATCAATATTGGGAGGGATGTGGGAAACCTGGGATAGCAATACATTGTTGGTGGACCTGTGAACTCATGCAAGCTCTTTAGAGAGCAATTTAGAATTAGGCCCAAAGGACAACAAAAATGTGCATACCTTTTGATTGAGCAATAACTCTACTGAATCTATACCCTAAAGAGATTATGAAAAAGGGTAAAAGCATCACTTGAACAAAAATATTTATAGCAACTCTGTGGTGGCAAAGAATTGGAAATTGAGTGAATGTCCATTAATTAGGGAATGGCTGCACAAACTGTGGTAAATGTATGTTATGGGATACTATTATTCTATTAGAAACCAGAAGGCATTGCAATTCAGAGAAGCCTAGAAGGATTTGCATGAACTGATGCTGAGCAAGATGAGCAGAACCAGAAGAACACTGTATAGCATAACAGCAAGATGGGATTGATGATTAACCTTAATGGAATTACTCAATTCATCATTGCAATAATAAGGGACAACTTTAGGTTATCTGCAATGGAAAATACCAGAAAGAATTGTGGAGTTTAAACAAAGACCAAAAACTATCACCTTTAATTTTTTAAAAAAAATTATCTTATGTATTATGTAATTCTGCTCTTTTATTTTTTTCCTTAAGGATATGATTTTTCTCTCAACACATCTAATTTTGATCAATGTATAGCATGGAAACAATATAAAGACTATCAGACTGCCTTCTGTGGGGGATGGGGAGGGAAGCAAGATGGGGGGAAAATTGTAAAATTAAAAATAAAATAAAAGACAAAAAAAGACCAATTTCAGAAAAAAGAAATTGAGGGTACCATCACTAAATGCCCTAAGAAAAAGTATCCAGGCACAAATGGATTTTCAAGTGAATTCAACCAAACATTTAAGAAACAATTAATTCCTATTCTGTATAAACTATTTTAAAAAAGAATTCTGCCAAAGTTCCTTTTATGATACCAACATGGTGCTAATAACTAAACCAGAAAGAACCAAAATAGACAAAGAAAATTATAGATCAATCTCCTTAATGAATATTGATGAAAAAAATCTTAAATGAAATTTTAACAATGAGACTGCAGCAAATTATTACTAGGATAATACACCATTATCAGGCTGAATTTATACCAGGTAGGTAAGGATAGTTCAATCTTAGAAAAATACTTAATGTAATTAAACATATCAGTATAAAAAGCAACAGAAATCATATGATTATTGCAATAGATGCTGAAAAGGCCTTTGATAAAATACATCAATTCCTATTACAAAAACTAGAAAGTTTAAGAATAAATAAAGTTTTCCTTAAAATAATAAATAGCATCTATCTAAAACCATAAACAAATATTATATGCA
Organism: Macrotis lagotis; assembly: GCF_037893015.1. Taxonomy (NCBI): domain Eukaryota; kingdom Metazoa; phylum Chordata; class Mammalia; order Peramelemorphia; family Peramelidae; genus Macrotis; species Macrotis lagotis. The sequence continues at coordinate 108,781,397 of NC_133660.1, forward strand.
ATGGGAATAAACTCAGAGTGTTTCCAACAAAATCAGAGGTGAAACAAGGATGCCTATTATCACCATTACTAATCAATATAGTTTTAGAAATTCTAGCTTTAGCAATGAGAGAAGAAAAGAAACTGAAGGAATTAGAATTGACAATGAGAAAGCAAAGCTTTCACTCTTTGCAGATGATATGATGGTATACTTAGGGAACCAATGAAAATCATCTAAAAAAACTCCTTGAAGCAATGAAATTCTGCAAAATAGCAGGATATAAAATAAACTCATATCAATCATCAGCATTCTATATATGAGCAACAAAGCCCAAGAGCAAGACATAGAAAGAGAAAATCCATTTAAACTATAGATAATATTAAATTCTTGGGAATTTATCTCCCAAGGCAAACCCAGAAATTTTATGAACACAATTATAAAGCATTTCTCACTCAAATAAAACCAGATCTAAATAATTGGGAAACTGGCAATTATTCATGATTAGGTTGAGTTAATATAATAAAAAGGACAATTGTATGCAAATTAAATTACTTATTCAGTGCTAATATCAATCAAATTCCCAAATAGTTATTCTACATAACAAGAGAAAAAAAAGTAACAAAATTCATTTGAAGCAATAAAAAGTCAAGAATTAGCAAGGGAACTGATAAAAGGAATGTAAAGGAGGGTGTCCTAGATCTAGCAGATCTAAAACTATATTAAAAAGTGGCAGTCATCAAAACTGCCTGGTACTGGTTAACAAATGAAATAATGGATCAGTTGATTAGGATGGGTTTAAAAGAAACCACACTAAATGACTATAGTAATCCACTGTCTGACAAACCCGAGGGCATCAGATTATGGGATAAGAACTCAATAATTCACCAAAATTTCTGGGAAAACTGGAAAATAGTAAGACAAAAACTCAGCATAGAGTCCCATCTCCTACCCTATACCAAAATAAGATCAAAATGGGTACAGGATTTAGACATTAAAGGGGGATACCATAGATAAATTAATAAACCAAGAGATACTCTTTCAAATTTGGATGAAGGGGACACATTTGTGAACAAACAAGACAAACAGTACATTATAATCTGCAAAATAAATGTTTTTGACTATATTGAAAAGTTTTTGTACTAATAAAATCAATGCTGCCAAAAGTAGAAGGAAAACAGAAAGCTGGGAAATAATCTTCACAATGAGGAGTTCTGATCAAAGTCTCATTTATAAAATATATAGAGAATTTCATCAAATTTATAAGATTATAAGTCATTCTCCAAATGATAAATGTTCAAAGATGTGAATAGTTTCCCAATGAAAATTTAAAGTTATATATAATCATATGAAAAAATCCTCCAAATCATTATTGATTAGAGAAATGCACATTAGAACAACTCTGAGGCATGACCTCACATCTATCAGATTGGCTAAGATGACAAAAAGGGAAAATTATCAATGTTGGAGAGTCATTGATACACTTTTCTTGGAGTTGGGAAAATATTCAAACATTCTGGAGAGCAATATATAACTATTCCCAAAGAACAATAAAACTGTTCATTCCCTTTGACCCAACAATTCCAATTCTAGGCCTATATCCAGAAGAAATCATAAAAAAATGGGAAAAGACCCAGTATTCCAAAATATTCATAGCATCTCTTTTTTAGTGGAAAAGAATTGAAAATTGAGGGGAATGTCCATCAGTTGGGGAATAGCTAAACAAGTTATGTTACATGAATACCATGGAATATTATTGTTCTATAAGAAATCATAAATGGTAGGACTCTTGAGAAACATGAAATGAGTTGCAGTATCTGATGCTGAGTGAAGGGAGAAGAACGAAGAGAACAATATACTCTTCTCAGTGGTTTAGAACTTGGACAACCCTATTAGACCAGCTATGAACAAAGCTATCCCCATCCAGGGGAAGAAAGACAAAACAAAACAATGTAATGTAAACCACTTTAGTAATTTACAATCTACAATGAAAGAATCCCACTTCTGCAATTAAAAACTCACTATTTGACACAAACTTCTGAGAAAAATGGAAAGCAATATGGCAGAAACAAAACATGAATCAATATCTCACAACTTATACCAAGATAACATTGAAATGGGTACATAATTTAGACATAAAAGGTGATATCATAAGCCAATTAGAGCAATAAGGAATAGTTTATCTGTGAGCTCTATGGAAAGGGGAAGAGTTTATGATCAAACAAGAGATAGAGAACCTTGCAAAATGGATAATTTTGATTATCTTAAATTTCTTTGAAAAGATTTTGCAAATAAAATGTATGCAACCAATATAGAAAGTTGGAAAACAATTTTTATAGCTAGTGTTTCTTATAAATGGTTAATTTCTAAAACATATAAAGAATTCAGTCAAATTTTTAATAATACAAATCATTATTCAATTGATCAATGTTAAAAGGATATGAATACAGGTCTCAGATGTAATTAAATCTATCTATAGTCATATGAAAAATGCTCTAAAACGTCACTAATCAGAGACATACATATCTAAACAACTCTGAGGCATCATCTCACATCTTTCAGATTTGCTAATATGACAGAAAAAGTCAATGGTGGAGGAAATATGGAAACTAGGGACACTATTAATAATAGTGGAGGTGTGAACTAATTCAACTCTTCTGGAGAGCATTTTGGCAATATGCTCAAAAAATAGTAAAACTGCATACCCATTAATCCAGCAATACCACTATTAATTCTTTATACCCAAGAGGTCATTAAAAGGGGAAAAAAGCCAACAAGTACAAAGCCATTTATAGCAGCTCATTTTCTAGTGACAAAGAATTGGAAATTGAGAGGATGCTTATCAATTAGGGAATGGTTGAACAAGTTGTGATATATGAATACAATTGAGGACTATTGTTCTTTAAGAAATCATAAACAGGTAAACTTCAGAAAGACCTGGAAAGACATATCAACTGATTTAGAGTGAAGTTAACAGAACCAGGAGAAGATTGTAAACATAAATAATAACATTGTGTTATGCTCAGATAGTCTTAGCTCTTCTCAGTAGAACAATGATCAAAGGCAATTCTAAAGGACTTGTGGTGGAAAACATCATCCACGTCCAGAGAAAGAATGATGGAGTCACAATGCAGACTAACACATACTATTTTTAATCTTTTAAATTTGCTTTTTTCTGTTCTCATTTTTCTCTTTTCTTCTTTCATTTGATGACTAATATGTAAATATGTTTAGCATAGTTATAAATGTATAGCCTATAACAAATTACTCACTTTCAAGGGGAAGGAGGGGGAGAGAAATTTGGAATTCAAATTCTAAAAAAAAATAAATGCTGAAAATTGCCTTTGCATATAGTTGGAAAAATAAATAAATTTATGAAAAAGAAATAGAGTGAATGCTTTGTTTCTAGAAATTAATATAGGAAGATATTCCCTTTATATGGGCTGCCAACTCCTCAAACTCAAAATTTCCAAAATAGAATTTAGTATTTTCCCTAACCCTTGCCTGCCTTGAAATGTCCTGATATTGTTAAGGATAATGGCCATAATTCAATTCTAACAATTTTGTAGTTTTCCCTTTTCCCCATATTCAGTCTACAGTTAGATTTTTATGCCTAATTTCCACAGTATCTGTCACCCTCAACCTATTATTTATATTCGCCTGGTCAGAATCTTGGCTCAGGTCTTTACCAAATCACATTTACTAATAGAATAGTTGCCAATAGGTCTTGCTATCTCAAATCTCTCCCTATTCAAATCCCTCCATCATAGAACTGCTAAAGTGATGTTTCTTAAGTGCAGATCTGTCCATGTCACTCTCCCAGTTAATTAACTCTACTAACTCTATACTCTATATAGGATCAAAAATAAATTCCTCTTTTGGCATTTTAAATCTCTCCTTATCCTGACTTCAGCCAATATTTTCAGTCTCAATATATATTATATAAAACAGGTCAGACATGCTTCTTCCTCAAACATAGCATTCCATTGGCCATTTCTATTCCTTTCCACTTTCCATACCCCACTCCTGGAATGCATTCCAACCTCCCTGCTCCCTCTTCAAATCCCTCCTTATCTTCAAAAGCAACTGAAGCAAAGTTTTCTATAAAATCTTTCTTAATGTCCTCTCCTGCTCACACCCTCCTTCCCTAATCAACCCATTTTAAATAACACTATTTAATTAGTATGTTTTCCTCTATAAGATGTAAATTCTTAAGAACAGAAATTGTTTTCAGTTTTCATCCTTGAATTTTTAGAGAATTCTTGACTGACACATGTAAAAGTGTTTCATATTGATTAATTGATTTATCTTAGGACCCATCTAATTTTCTTTTCTAGTTCTAGGCAATAGAAGCACAAAGGAGTTGTATAGGGCAATTTAACAAATATGTATCAAGAACTTGCTATGTCCTAGGAGTTGTTCTAGTGGATAGCAATATAAAAGTAAAACTAAAGCAGGTTATATTCTCAAAGAATTTACTAGATGAAAAATAGGACATAAACAAATAATAATAGTTATTTTTAAAAAGAATAAATATAAAGTAATTTTCATTGATATTTATGAGATCATCTAGAACTGTTTTCCAGTGGTAAAGCACTTTCAATAACATTTTGAAAAAAGTTGTATATTATTTTTATTTTGGTTTTTGCAAGACAATGAGGTTAAGTGACTTGTCCAAAGTCACACAGCTAGGTAATTATCAAGTGTCTGGGGTCAAATTTGAACTCATGTCCTCTTGACTTCAGGGTTGGTACTCTATTCACTGCACTACCTAGCTGTCCCTAAAAGTTGTATATTCTTAATGAAAAGAGCTTAGAGGCTGAAAACATCAGGGAAAAGTGCAATGTGTGCAGAGGCATAAAAATAGAAAATAGAATTAAATAAATAATAAAACTAATAAAATAAAACATTGTATATGTTAAACAGAAAATTGACTAATTTGGCCTAAATAGATTTTTAAGGGAGAATTAAAGTTTTCAATTTAAAAAAATCTTCAAAGTTCAGAATAGCAAAGATGTATTTAACGCATGCTCTATGAAATATATCATGCTTATCATTAGTACAGTGAAAAGTATGCTGTAATTGAAGTCAGAAAGATAAGAGTTTGAATTGAATTGTCTTTGTCATTTACCAGCTATGTGACTCTTGACAGCACATATAACTTCTTATAATATCTATTTCCTCATTTATGAGATGAGGATAATAGAATCTAATTCATAGTATTGTTTTAAGATTAAAGAGGGATTTTATAAAGAATTATGTAAATACTTGCTAATATTTTTATTTATCCAGTTTCATTGTTAGAGGGAACCTATAAAATAATCTCTGTCTACCAGTGCAGATGCAAAACTGTTCTGTGATATAAAATCACTGAGTTTTACCTAGGTCACTGAGAGTCACTGAGAGTTCCCTAGGACTTTGAAAGATGAAGCTATTTGTTCACACAGATAGTAATTGCCAGAGGCACTGCATGAGATCTCTCCTGTGATATTTCCATTCTAATTGTAGTACAGTGGAAAGAAGGTGACAAATGGGAGTCAAAGGACTGGATTTGTTAACAGATCATTTTTCTTGGTCTCAGTTTCTTCATCTATAAAATGAAGGTGTTGAGCTAGACACACTCTTGATTCCCATTACTTCTAAATTGCTGACTTCACATACATGCATTATTGTTTGTCTGCAGAATAACTTTACATATCTTATCTCATATAATCCTCATAACATCTCATTTGAGCTTCACAACAGTTTTGTAAAGTAGGTACTATCTTTATGAATTATATTTAGAAATGAGAAAACTAGAACCCAAAGATGTGTAGAGACCCTGAGAAGGTTACATTGCTGGTATGGAGACTGAGACAGAATTGTAACTGGGGTTTTCCTGATTCTAAATTCTACACTTTATTCACTGCATCTCCTTGCCCTCTAGTAATTTTGAAGAACAGTAATTTTGTAAAACAGGCACTCTAATTTTGCCCGCTTTACATAAGAAAAAGTCAAAGCTAAAGTAGGGTAAGATTTTGTTTCTGATCACAAAATTACCATAGAGTTGAAGTGATATCTTTAAGGTTTTTGTAACCACAAATCCAGAAATTTTTCTACCATGCTGCCTCACCATTATTAAACTTTTCCTAGAATGAGACATTATAGAATTTGGAGTTTCAAAATAGCCAGAAAAGGATCTAAATGTATTAAAACAAAAAACAAACAAAAAATCTTACTGTGCTTAAGTTTATTATTTATCTAATTTTTATTTAAATTTATTTATTTTATATTTAAACAATGAGAATATGGCCATAGGTCAATGCTTAACATCCTGATTTCTTTAAGACTTCTTTGGCTTATTTAATTTTTGAAATTATGCAACTTTTCTCCCTAGTAGATTTATTTTACTTTCCCCCTTTTCTTTCACTAGTTTCTCCTATTTATTTACCTATTTCCTTTTTAATATATGCCCAGTTTAATATATGCCCAACTCATTGTGGAGCCAGACTCTACCTTAATGGCAAGATAAATAAAATTCAGCTAATTCTGACACACAGAATAATGACAGTAGACTTTCAGTGAGCCTCCTCAGCGACATACAGCCCAACTGATCAACCTATTGGAAAACTTGAATGTTTTCTTGGTCTAAGGAAAGAGTTATAAAATGGCAAAGCTTACTTTTTTTGTTTTATGACCTTTAGAGGTCTAGTTTTTGGCCAAATGCCAGTCCTAAAAGCAAAGTATTTTTCCTTTATAAATTCTTAAGCTTTCTTTCACATGACCATTCCATTATGCAGATTGTGATTTAGAACTAAAGTAAATTTGTTACATGAGGGTATGATGGAAGGACTGGGAGAAAGGGGTAGAAGAGTAACTTAAACCAGTTAGATGCAGTTGATAGACCAACAGCCCAAGAATCAGAATCACCTGAGTTCAAATCTGATCCCTGTTGGAGAGTTTAAAATCTGTGTAACTAATTAGTTGTATGACCATTGGCAAGTCACATAACCCAACTGCCTTGCATCCAGGGCCATCTTCAATTGTCCTTATCTCTCTCTCTCTCTCTCTCTCTCTCTCTCTCTCTCTCTCTCTCTCTCTCTCTCTCTCTCTCTCCCCCTCTCTATCTATCTATCTATCTATCTATAATTTGATCACTAAGTCCAAATGGCTCCAGAGGAGAAAGTAAGCATTGCACCTCCTCCACACACATTCAAATGCAATTCATGTGCATGTTATGGCATTACCTCCCTAATGCCATGGTTTTCTTTGAGATTGAAGGGCAAATAACAATACCAACAAAACCAGACCTGGATTTCACTCTTGCCCAGATGGACCCCATTGAGTATCCTTTCTTGAGAAGGTGAATCCTGACTCTTCAGAGGAAGCTCCAAATAACTCCCAATATTACTTTGGTGACCCCAACAACACATCCTCCATGGAGATCCCAAATGATTCCTGGCTCCTATGGAAACTATACTAACCTGCTTCTTATATCCCATACCCTATAAAAAACATGCTTTCCATTTCTATTCTGATCCAGCTCTTCCCCCCTTCTATAAACAGCTTTACATTCAATTTAACTCCATTGCTGTTCTCTTAAAATTGTGGGCTTCCTGGCTCTACTTTTTGGCCTTTCATTTAATGCCAAAACCTGGGAGAGGAGTAGTAAGGAATCCTTAAGCCTCGCAACCAGTGAAGTAGTGAGCTGTGGTAGCACAGTCAGGCTCATTCCCTGATCTTGCCAGAAGAAAGAAACCATTGAAAGCCTCTCCTGGACCTATACCCTGGCCACATCAGAAATCAGGACTAATTCAACAAGTAAGACTCCTTCCCAGGCAGTCCCCCTTTCTCCTTGCTAGGACATTTAAGGTGTTACTTTCCAAAATCCTAGCAAGGAAAACTGCCTTGAAATAGAGAAATGGAATTGGGATGCCTCTTTCTTTCTATGTTTTAACCAGAACTAAATGGGTGGCAATGTCACCCTTGTGGGTCTTAATCATAGTCACTGGGCTACTCTGTGGGTCCTCATCTCTCACAATACTCCTTTTGTGAGGACCTGGAACATCAAAAATTCCATGACATCCTCACTGACTTGAGCAATTTGTATAAGAAGCAAGTGAAATAAATCCCATATGCCCAGCTGTTCTTTGATCTAAGGCTCTTTTTTTCAACTCCTGCTTTGCTTCTCAAATTCTCCTCCTCCATCAACTCAACCCTCCTAAAGTGAATCTAAATCCTTTAATTCCATCTCTACCCTAATGGTCCAACAACTACTGACTTCCCAGTATCTAGACCATATCCTCAGTCTAGCTCACTGTTTGCTGACCTCACCCATAATGAAGTACCTAGGGTTATCACCTAAAAAACTGGGAAAAATTTGTGGGACAGGATTTGAGGAAGAAACACATTGTCCTCTTTTTATACCTCATGGCCACAAATCAATTAGAAAATCAGGTGAAATAAACCTTGAATAGTTAAATAAATAAAAAATACCATTCTTCAATTAGACAAAACTTCCTCCCCCCTGAAAATTTTCCTCTCTCTGAGAATCTGCCTGCTCTTAGTTTTATTCTTGCTGCCTCTGTTCCACTGCTCTATAGCTAAAGGACAGGAATATCAGTCAAGGTTGAACAGAGTGACTTGGTACCACCAGGTAATTTTTACATGGAAATTGCCATCTTGAAAGATGATAGGCTATATACTCCATTCCTTACTCTAGCTTACACTTTGTTCTGGGAATTTTTTTATATTCAATTCTGTCTCGTTCTTCTTATGTTTTTTTTTTCCTCAGAGAAAAATTGCTATCAAATACAGTTGAATTTCTGTGTAATCTAACACCTATGCCATTCTGGGAATTTTGCCAAAAGAAATATTTCAAGTGTAAAATCATGTATTAACAATATGGTTGCTATATAGAAAGAAAAGTAAGGGTTAAAGTTTTTAAAAGTTATGATTGCAAATAAGGAAAGAAAATCTTTCATAAACTAGGGCACTAGGGAATTAGAATTGCACTGTTGAAAACAAGAAAACTTTTGGAATTTATAATAAGATTGTTAACTGAACCATAAAGAAAATCTTGAAAGGAAAAGGGGATTTTAGAATCATCTAGTCATAGAGCTTCATCAAAAGTTATCGATTTGGACATCAGATTTTATGTTGTTTCTAGTGATAAATGTAGAGACAAATGGATTTCAAATTTGTTAATTTGTTAACTATTGTTTTTGGTTAACAACATTAAAGAAAAGAAAAGAAAAAAATCAGTGGAGAAATGTTTTTAAATCATTAGTGCTATCTATCAGCCTTTGTTTTGTAACTGTCTGGATTTTATTTTCTACTTCTGCAAAAATATCTACAACTGCTGTTATCACTTAAGAAAAAATAAATTGTAGTGATAGAACCTAATGGTTAAAGAGTATAGCCCACCACAGGATAGATGGGTGAACAGGCAGACATTTTTTTGAGGCCCCTGTGGATTCAGTGTGGGCAAAGTTTAACTTTGTGTATTGTCTGATGTTTCATTAAGTCAATAATCTACTATTTGGAAGACCTTCTTACATGCTAGTCAGAGGAAATGTGAATCTAAACTGTCACAGGTAGAGCTTAAAAGGACAATCTTTGCTCTCAGTATGAGAAGGGCTCCTTCTGGCTCAGTTTCCCCATTTTGTTCCATTGAAAAGAAGTGTTTTCCACGTGGTTATTCCTGAGCTGTGACTGCATGACCGAATGTCAAATGTGACACCCACTGAATGTCAAAGAGAACTAAAGATGCTTGATCCTGCTGCATTTATTCGTACCAAGGACTAATTTATTTTGTTTTAATTATATCCCAGCTTTTTCTTTCTTCAGCAGATTTCCACAGTGAGACAAGTAACCAATTAAAGATGTGAGTGGTTGCATAATATGCCCTGGTACCCTGCAGTGTACCTGTATATTCTGATAAGACCCATGCTATATGGATTAGGTAATTATTACATGATATATGCTAAATTCTTTGATTCAGCTGCAAAAGTCATGGAATACTATCTTGTTATCCATACTTCTCTGTACCATTATTATTATTATTATTATTATTATTAGTAGTAGTAGTAGTAGTAGTAGTAGTCATAGTAGTAGTAGTATTCCTTTTACTGTATGCATATTATCAACTCCTAATAGGGTGGACTCTGAACTGAGTGTAGCATGGAAAAGGTCACAAGTTGAAGACCTTCACTTCCTCTTTAAGAGGAAAACACTGGTCTTTGATGACCTCTGCTAACTGCCCCCTGATGCTTCTGTTTTTGCTTGTTTTCTTATTTGTCTTCTACTCTGTTCTGCAAAACCATTGATACATGTGGCCCTTATGGATATCCCTTTGTCATGTCCTCCTAGTTACTCCTTATTGTTTAAAGGTTCTCTAAACCCTTCCATATAATATTATTGTAAAATGTCTCAAATCAGAATTCTAGCTACTGTTCCTCACCTTGTTTTCCTAGATCAATTCTTTGCTGAACACCCTATAACACTCCTGTTCAGCAGTAAGTAGCCACCAAAGACTAGATAATCCTTCTAATTTCCATGAAGCATCCACCCCCCCCATCTTTTATGACACCCCCATCCACTTTGAGTTAGAAATCATCAAAAATAATTTTTCAATCTCCCTTAGCATTTGTGGGCAAGAGACCTTCCTTGAATAGTACAAACACAATGGTTGTCCTTCCTAACCAATCCTAATTCCTAACTGAACCAAATTCCAAAGACTTAAGGAACTAGAATGTTAGATCCAAACCTGGGTTTCACTCTTGCTCAGGTGGGCCCTATTGAATATCCTTTCCTGAGAAGGCAAATATTAGCCTCCTTAAAAGTTCCAAACTCACCTTGGTGACCACAAATAAAGCACATTTATGGAGATCTCCAATGACTCTTGGTTCCTATGGAAAACATAACACCCTACTTCCTATATTCCATACCTATAAAAAGACATGCTTTCCCTACCAACCACTTCTGAAGTTTGTTCTGGTCCAGCCTGGCTTTCCTTCAATAAATAGCTTTACAACCCATTTTCCTCCACTGCTATCATCCTATTGGAAAGTGCTACAAATCATGGATTTTTATTGTTTCATTTGTTGATTAAGGAAGTGATTTTTAAAAAACCCAATAGTAATTCAGGTGAAAAAATATATCAAATCCCCCCTCCCCTTCCTGTCTGTTAAACATTTACCAGCATGTCCATGGACAAGAAGTCAGTCAAAATAAGTATAGTCTGAATTTAACACTAAAGAATTCTAGTATTATGAAACTGAGTAAGTTATTCCCCCTCCAGAGGCCTCAGTTTCATTATAACATGAAGGGTTGGTGTATACCATCTCAATGTTTCTTGGCTTTCCACAATTTCCACAAATATGGTTCTAGTCTAATAATTTGAATATATTTCTAAAAGTTTATAATTGTTTTTTGGTTAAATTCTAAATGAGAAAAGAAGCTGTTTACTAATTTAAATATAAGATTACAAATAATTATTAAATTTACAAGATGGAAGAAAAAAAGTCATTTTTTAAAATTATTGCCTTATAAAGTAGTATGTGACCATAGATAGTAAAAGCTGCAATAATATAACAATATGTGAATAACTAATTCTGACTGAACTGTTCATGGATAGCACATATTTGTACTTATCCTATTCAAAAATAAAATGCATAGCATTAAAGAAAAATTGGTAAAAGTTAGTCTGTCTAATATTTAATAAAATAAACTCCAAATTTTGTACAAAACAGAAATTTAATCGAGTTATAAGGACATCAACCACAGAAAGTTAAAAACCATATGGCTCAATATAGTCAGAGAAGTTCTCCAATTCAATTGATCTATGTTATAGATGAGGAAAAAAAGGTCTGATTAAGTTGTCTAAATTGCCAATTGTTACCTAATAAAGTCAGGATTCAAAACCAGGTCCTTTGACTCCAGTTATAGTCATTTTTACTACATCATGCTATTTACTCAAATGTTAATAGCTCAGTATTCTTCACAAACCTTAATATTAATATTTATAATAATAATAATAATAATAGAGGAATTTGTATAGCCCTTTGAGATTTACAAAGCCCTTTCTATTTATCATTTTATCCTCACAATAGCATTGTGATTTTAATATTATCCCTATTTTATAGATGACAAAACTGGTATAAACAATAGTTAAATGATTTGTTCAGGGTTGCACAGTGAATGTCTGAGATCAATTTGGATCTCAGATCATCCTGACTTCAGGTCTTGTACTTTAGTTATTGCACAACCTATGATTTCTCCTAGACCTTTGTGGTCATTTGTCCTCAAAATGCTTTTTCTTTAATCTTTTGTACTTTGCTTCCTTAATTTTCTTAATTAATTTAGATATCTTAAGATAAATTGAAATGTTTGACAAAATGTTGTGGAAAATTGAGATTGTTAAATGAATTAGTGGACAGCTGGTGGTCAAGAAGAATTAATATCTGGTTTAACTCCAGTATCATTAACAATTTCATAATATTTCATTCAGAGCATATAGACATCATCATATTTACTACTTTAAAACCAAGATGCTTCCCATAATTTTTTGAATTTAATATATGCATTGCAATTTTTGAAAGATTATTTTGAAAGCTTATTTATTTATTTACCTAATTTATTTGTACTTAGGGTGAGCTAAGTGGCACAGTGGATATAGAACTAAGATTGGAGTCAGGAAGTCTCATTCTTATAAGATTCATTTTGAATAAAGAAGAACCATGTGTTATAAATATTTTAACTATTTAAACCATGTTTATTTTTAACTAATTCAATAGTTGTTTCCAACTTGTTAGAACAAATATAAAAAGGAAGATAACTCAAAAGATAGAATAAATTTCTTAAAATAAAATGTGATTATAAAAACTTTGCAATTTTTTTAAAAAAGGAAATGTGTAAAATAATGGTCATCAAAACAGCCTCTGACCATTTCATTAAAGATACTTAACTGATATCAATTGTCATAATGGGGAGACAAAAATAACCTAGAAATCACCTCAGCCAGCAAAGACTTAACCTTTTTTTCTAAAGACAGATATAGCAACTAAGGACAATATTAGTTTAGATCATAAACCAATTTCTTTTTAAAATTACTAAGGATGGTAGGAGAGTAAAGAATTTCACTGGAAGGAGGTAAATGGAGATGTGAAAATTGGAAGATATCTAAAAAATTATTTTTAAATCAATCTTTTAAACAGGATAGTAGTGACACCACATCGAGATTTTAATATTGTACATCTGGATGTCTTACATGAAGTGCAGAGGAGAATGATTGATTTCATTCTGCATTAAACAAAGTCAGGAAAAACAGGGAGACCAGACCAAGCATAAATGATGAAGTTGACACAGATTAAAGGTTGTCAAAGAGTTTGATTCTTAAGAGAGAGGGGGGGGATGAGAGGGAGGGACACATTATATAAATATATATATATATATATATATATATATGTATACAGATTATATATATACAGATATATATATATATACATATATGCATACAGGCATGTCTAAACACATAGGTATATGTTATATGTTACTAACAAAGTTAAAATTCAAATATTCACTTTCTAATCTCACAAGATTTTTATAAGGCAAATTTATACATTCAAAGTTACAAAAGGGGAACAGGCAGCATTTTACAAATTATTATAGAGCAGTCCACATAATTACAGTCACATACTTTACTGAAATATATCTAGAATAAAATTAGCTTCTGTAATGTTTTTTGTCTGTTATCTTTAAAAGAATTTTCTTTAATTAATTAAAATGCCTACTTAAAGAATACCTATGGATTAAATTGAACATGATTCCTAGAACAATAGAACAAGAGAAAAAAACTTTGTTAAAACTTTATTTCTAAATATCAAATAAGACATAAATAGAGAGGAATATACTTGGAGTTGAGGAAGGATTCAGTATTTATGACAATGATTTTCTGATGGATTTATTGAACATTACAAAGAGAAATTAAATAGGAGAATGTTGTAAAACATGTCACCTGAGAAATATATGGCTGTCATATGAGAACAAAGTAAAACATTTTGACAGCTTATGTGAACTAATGATATCTATGTAAAATATATCAATATAAAGATAAAACCCAGGAATTAATGATAACCCTCCAATGATTGAGAGGAGGGCACAGATAAAGCTATGCAGAAAAATAGGTGTGGATCAATATTAATCTATACTATTAAAGAGAGAAATCATAATATCAATGAAGTAAAATCAATATTCACTCACAGCTAGTAAACATTAAAGATGATATGTTCATTTGAAAAAGAAAGTAATTAGCAATTTGTTTTCATTATCACTTGGGAATATAACAATTTTTTTAAAAATAGTCAAAATCTTCAGAAGTTATTCTAGAACAAAATTAGAAATCTGATGATTCCAAAGAATAAATAAATAAAAATTTAATAATGTATTACTATGTATCAGGAACAATGTTCTCTTTTCCTTCAAGGAATTTAGACTCTAGTATGGGAAACAAAACATATTGAGAAGTGATGAATTCAGAGGAATGTTTTGGATACAAAAGTTCCCAGCATTATTGAATTCAGAGTTCAGTCAATGTTCATGACTTTTCCAAAAATGATCATGTAGATTTGGTTACTACATTACTGAGTTGCTGAGAAGTTAGTAAGGGCATTGAGGAGAGATTTTAGGCTGACTTTACTATATGATCTAATAAAGTCAGTTGCTCTTTCTCTTATATCTAAACAGTATTCTTATTAAATTCAATTTAACTTTTACAAGTGTGAGTTGCCATAATTATCATAAATTTCATACTGTTTAAGTAAAGAACCTAATAGAGATATAGATTCTTTAGAAAATCAATGAAGAAAAAAGAATGAGGATTATATTAACATTTATTTTAGATATATGCATATAAAACCAATACAATATTCATATAACATAATTATAGTTTTCTCCAAATATAGAGATTGGAAAGTATTTCAGGTAATTAAATATTTTCATACACCATTTTTACAATTTATATAATAAAATCAGACTTGTGTCTTAAGAACAAGATGGCAGGTACACTTTTCCAGAAATCCCACACAGTAAGTTGATTAAGTTTTTTTCTTATTTTAATATTTAGTGAGCTACTCCTTATTTTGTTTATTCTTCTTGAAAATAATAAAATGGTAAATTTTTTGAAGTTGTCCAGTCGAAAGAAATACAAAGCATATCAATAGCAATGAATAATTCATGCTAAAAATCTAGGCTTAAAATACATCAGAGATGTGCTTATTGGTTCAAGATGTTTTTGTTTTCAGTTCAGTGAACCTACAGATTTTTTGGGATCCTTTCTAATTACAGATATCTCTTACTATTATATGCTGTATATTAATATTTCAAGTAAACATATTCCTTCCCCATTTCATAAATTCTTAATCCTCTACAACCTGTTCTATTTTTCCTAATTATCAAGGTCATATAGATATACCTTTACCCATATCCCCTTCTCTTTCACACATGAAGAATTTTTTCTTATGCAATTTCTCCTCTATCCTTTATTCTTCACTGAATCAAGAAGTTTATTAGACTAAAGCTTAAGTGGTTTAAATACTTCTGTACTCCAATACTGTTTAGGTCTCCCTGGAAGTACAGAAAAAAACACCTTCTCTGTCTTAGTTACCTTTCTGGGGGAAGTTAGGTGTTATAGTGTATAGAATACAGGCCCTGAAGTCAGGAGGATCTGAGTTCAAATACAGATTCAGAGATTTCATACTTACTAGCTGTGTCATCTTGGGCAAATCACTTAAACCTATTGCCTTGCAAAAAATGAAGGAAAAAAGTTACCTTTCTGAGGGTTTTCCCTCTTCAGTCAACCTAATCCAGAGATCTTCTGGACTGGTGCCTAGACACTAGGTATACAGTGGATAATCAGATAAATACTGTAACATTTTTCAGCTTTAAAACTTAAGAGAGTTTGTCTCTTAATGGCATAGACCAAAAGAATTTAGATTTGCCTTCATGCAATTCTGAGGCACTAAAAGGTTTCTTTATAACAATCAAATTCAAATACTAGTTAAAAGAATAATTGAAACCAAAGGCAAAGTAGTTTTTCTTTCAGCTTCCTATTTATCATTGTTCTGTCATCAGTTTATACTGGGATTTCTTTGCAGACGTACAATCAGACTTTATGTATCTTCACTGAGAATTTACTTTGAGGCCAGAAATGTGGCATGGGAGAACAGTATTAAGAAATTATGTTTTGTCTTTACCAACTCACTCACCAAATTTACTTTTCTCAGACTTTTTTTTAACCCTTGTCTAGCGTCCCTTCATTTCCCTCACCCTGATCTTCATGTTCCACTGAAAAGAAGTGAGAATTTTTTATTTTACCAAGAACTCCCTTTTCTCCCATCCTCTTGACTTTTATTTCACTCAGATGTCCCATTTCACATGAAGTTCTCCTTTTCCATGCCAACAGAAAGTCCAGCTCATATACAAATGATCTAATTCCATCCCATATGCTCCAGCAAATTGTCTCCTCTGTCATTACTTGTTTCTTATTAATCATCACCCTCTCTTATGTTGAAGGCTGTTTCCCTTACTACCTATAAGCATGCCCATATCTTCCTCATTATAAGGAAAAAAAAAACTTTTAGGGAGGATTGATACATTCCTACCAACTATTGTACATCATCTCTTTTCCCTTTCAAGGTTAAACTCCTTTAGCAAACGTCTCACATTTTATGTCTCCATTTTCTTTCCCTCTCTTCTTAACTCTCTGCAATTTAGCTTCTGAACTCCTAATTCAATGAAATAGCTCTCTATGAAGTTTACCAATGATCTCTTAATTGCCAAATCTGGTACCCTTTCATCCAGCCTTCTTCTCGAAGTTTCTTCATTCATTGATACTGTCAATAAATCTAATCCTAATATTTTCTTCTGTCTTGGCTTTTGTAATACTCTCTCCAATTCTTCACTTATTTGTCTGATTATTTTTAGACTCATTTTTTGAATCTATATCCAGAGGGTCTTGTCAATTAACTGTAGATATCCTCCAAGACTCTCTTCTAGGTTTTCTCCTCTCTTCCATCTATAATAAAAATTTCCTGACTGCTTAACTTTTTTCTAGCATTGTAATAGTATAAATATTTAATATTTAAATAGCAATAGATAGTCAGTAAACATGGCATGTTCTTAAGAAAATACATAGAGCAAAATGAGTAGAGGGGATAATATTTTTAGGAGTAGAGAAAATCAAATAAGGTTGGATGGGTAGGTTAGGAGTAGATTAAAGACAAAGAGAACCACATAATCAAACAAAAAAAGTTTTAATATGATAGGAAATACATCAAAATTAATATTTGTTGAATTTAACTAATCTTGGTTTCAATATGATATAAGGGAACATGCTTGGTTCTGGGAGTCATGAGACAACATTATAGACCTTGACTCAATCTTCACTGTATGGCTATAGACAAATCCCGACACTCTTAACTTGTTTTTTCACTTGTAAACTTTGGGGAAATGCAGTAGCTTATTTTAAATGTGTCTTCTAATTCTAAACCCATAAGATGGAATATAATTTTAAAAACTCATATTTTTGACTGAGAAATAATATGGTATACTAGTGAAACCAAGAAGACAATGATTTTCATCTGACATAATATACGAATTATATGATTTCAGGCAAGTCATTTATTCCTTCTGTGTCTTAAGGAAATTCTCTAAAACTAAAGAAAGGGCTGAACTCTTTTGGAAGAGATTCTTTCCTCACTTGGGAGCTCCCTATGCCAAAGAATTCACAAATTCAGTCCCTATCACCATTCCTAAACCTTGACAAATTATCAGGGAATAAAGTTTTATTTTTAATGTTGTTTTCTGACTTCCAACTAAAAGGAATTGTTACAGTATAATACATCATCAAAATAAAAAAAATATACCAGTGGGTGTTTGAAGAATGTTATGTTGCCTTTGTGTCTGTCATATCACTAGAGAGTTCATGAACAGTTGCTGAGGAGGTGGCTCATGAGTCAATGTTGTTTTCTGACTTCCAACTTATTAACTTAGTGCATTTTATTTAAAAAAAAACTTTTAGTATCTGTTCTGGAAGTTCACAATACTTTTGATTTTGTCTAGCTCTTCTGCACAAGTTAGAAGCAGATTGTCTTTGATATGGCAGGTGGTCAGAGAGAAGAAGAATGATAAAGATTACATCTGCATTTCATTTTTTTATTGTTGTTGTTGTTGTTGTTGTTGTTATTCAGTTTCTATTACCATAAGCTGTTTTGCTTAATTGGTCAGCAATGGGACCACTCCAACTCCTCACAGAGATTATTCTTTTTCCTTTGTTCTGAAAGGACATTCAAGTGAATTGATTTGAAGTGGGGAAAAACTGGGGAGAGAAATTAGCCTCATTTTTTCCTCCAAAGCCATCTGGGTCCAGTGGTCAGATATGGATCAAGCAGTTTTCTTTTTTTGTTTTCCTCCTCCTTTCCTCCCTCCCCTCCCCTCCCCTCCCCTCCCCTCCCCTCCCCTTCCTTCCTTCCTTCCTTCCTTCCTTCCTTCCTTCCTTCCTTCCTTCCTTCCTTCCTTCCTTCCTTCCTTCCTTCCTTCCTTCCTCCTTTTTGCCCTCTAACTCTTTCTTCTTCTTCTTCTTCTTCTTCTTCTTCTTCTTCTTCTTCTTCTTCTTCTTTTCTCTCTCTCTCTCTCTCTCTCTCTCTCTCTCTCTCCTCTTTTACTTGGAAGTCAGAAAACAACATTAAAACTAAAATTTTATTCACTGATAATTTGGACTTGAAATCTTGAGGATCTTTTTTTTCACTAAGTAAAAGTGGGCATTCTTCCCCTCATGTCTTTCTTACCCAGCCTTAATCATTGAATGTTCATTGCCTCAGTCAAACTGAGAACTGGAAAAGACCTTAACTTAAAAAGGAAAAGATCTCCCACTGCATATCCATATCTGATCTATATATGGCCATTGCACCCAGATGATTCTGGAGGGGAAAGGGAGGCTGGTAATTTTGTACAGCCCTCTCACTTAAATCCAATTCATTTGCTTGTCAAGGCATCACTTCCCTGATGATATTTGAGAAGGACAAGTAACATCATCAACAGCAACAGCAACAAAATAACCTACTTCACATTGTTATTAGGTTTACTTAGCTTAATAATTACCTAGCTGTGTGGCCTTGGGCAAACCACTTAACCCCATTGCCTTGCAAAATAAAATCTAAAAAAAAAAAGATTTACTCAGGAAAAATCAGTTTTCTTGATTTCCAATTAGAAATAAAACCTGGTCAACTTCTTTAGATTGCCTATGTGCATTCACATTAACTAAAAAGGAGCAGAATACTGGGAAATCTGATAGCCAGTATCCAAATGACTTTTCTCATTAGAGTACCTAAGAAATTAGGGAAGAGTTGAGGGAGGTTTGGAGACTGAAACAAATAGTCTTTATCACTATCAAAAACGTAAGTAGATTTGAATTCAGGACAACTGATTTTCCAGGTTTTAGAACTGATACTCTGAACTGCTGCCTAGGTGCCCAAAGAAAGTTTTCCCTGTTAAACAGTTTCCTGATTGCTGCCATACTACTACCAATATAGCCAGTTTGCATTTTTAAGGTCAGTCTAGAAGTACCAGTCCAAAAGCCTGTGTTAGCTCCATCCTTGCAAACTAGATAGAGCCAAACTCAGAAAGGGGATGGGGAGTTTGGTTTTCATCAAGGTTATTGGTAGCAGCTGCTGTTTTCTTGCTTCATAGATCCATTAGCGAGAATTTGGATGTAGATAATGTTTCTTTGGCACTTTGTCAATTGACTTTCCATTTTACATAGGATCAGAGAATCAAAGGATTACAGAATTGAAAGTGATCATGGAATAGATGTTTTTAATCACCTGGGTATTTTTTGTTTTTTGTTTTTTGTCATGGACATATTTAGCAATCTTGTGAAACTAGAATTCATAAAATATGATTATAAAGCAAATCCATTATAATAAAATAAATTATATATATATATATATATATATATTTATGTAGAGACACAACCATATAAGTACATGATATATGTATGTATTTTGCATACATATATTTATATATGTGTGCATATATTGCATACAAATATATGCATACCTCATTGATCCCTTTTTAGAAACCATATTTTTAGAGAATATATAATCTAACTCCCTGATGGTAATTTGTACAGAAGCCTTGAGAGGAAAAAGTGATTAACCCAACATAATTATTATAGTCCTCAAATTTCCAGCCTTCCAAGTACACTATTTTAGGTGTAATTCCTCAGGGCTTTGCACTCACCAAGCTGTCAACAAATCCATCCTAAGGTTTACCTGATAAGATTCAAGATATGCCAGATACTCTTTAGAGTTGAAAAGTTCTTATAATCTAAAATAAATATTTTACTGTTGGATTCCCATTGATCTTAGAAAATTGTCTGTGTGTGTGTGTGTGTGTGTGTGTGTGTGTGTGTGTGTGTGTATTTGTAGGTAAGTGTTTTTGTTCTGTTCCCAATGTCACCACATATAGTTACCCACATAATAGGAGGTAGGAGGCAGTAGATAGAGAGCACCAGTCTTGGACTTAGGGTGACAGGAGTTTGAATCCATCCTCAGATACTAGACATTAGCTGTGAGAACTTAGACAAGTCACTAAACCCTGAGTGCCTCCTATCCAGTGCCATCACCAGTCATCCTGATTCATATTTGGTCACTGAATCCAGATGGCTCTGGAGGACTTAGCACAGCACCCCCTCATTCAAATCCAAATCACTTGCTTGTGATGGCATCACCTTGCTAATGCCATAATCTTCTTAGAGAACAAAGTACACACATCATCACCCACTAGAGATACCTTATCTGTTTAGAGGAAACATGAGAATCTATTTTGTAGCTTAGTTAATTAGTCTGCAAATTTTAGTGCTACACTACCATGTGGGAGGTTTGCAGACAGCATCTTGAACTGGAAACTCACTAAATAGTTTTAAAGACTTTGGCAGTTATTTAAAGTTTAGGGGTTTAATTCAGCTGGAAATCTTGGACCAAAACTTTGCTAAATATAATAGTTCAAAGGAAAATTTGTGATTTTGAATATGTCTACATATTTTAATTTCCAAATAAATCAAAGAAAATCATTCAAAAATCTATTTTAATGTTATAGTAGTCATCATTGCAGGAAGTTTAGAATATTGAATTTTTTTCAGTTATATCTGACATTTTATGAATCCATTTGGAGTTTTCTTGGCAGGGTTATTGGAATGGTTTGCCATTTCTTTCGCCAATTCATTTTACAAATGAAGAAACTGAAGCAAAGAGGGTTACGTGATTCTTTAAAGGTCAAATAGCTAGTAAGTGTGGCTTAATATTGAGCAAGATGTAAATCAATATAAAATAAAGTCCATACAATAAAATGTTTTATATTTTCATTGGAGAGAGATGAGATTGAAAATGATATTGGTAAAGATAATATCAATAAAAAGAATAATTATAGAACTCTTTAAATTTATTTGTTCCTCATGGTAATCCTATTTTGTACTCTAGGTAATTAGAAATTTTGGCAATTAGAAAATTATTTTATGGAAAGTGTTGTGAGGATTGGAAATTATCCACATTTTATAAATGAAGAAACTGAATCTGAATAATTTTAAATTTTATAATCAGGGTCTCACAGAACCAGTAAGTTTCTGAATCAGAATTTCATCTTTTTCATCTTCCTTTGCCCAAGGTAGTGCCCCATCTACTATTCCACCTACATACAAGCATTTGTCAAATAGTTAAAAATTATGCAGGAAAAACAATGAAAAATTATGGGAAAAACTTCAGTACCTGAGAGGAAAAAACTAAACACTAAAACAATCAAGAAAAGTTGGTGGTAGAGATTAAAGTTGAAGTTTAAGAGCTATCTGTGGAGGACAGAAGCAAGAGTAAACACTCCAATCCAGGTGAACTCTCCCAACATTCTTCTCTAAACAATGGAAATGCTTGAAACTTGGAACCATGAGTGCCTCCTTGGCCATGACCTGGTCCCAGGGGACCAAAACTCTATATAATTAAAGTTTGAAGTCAATTTGGCAATCTAAGTGAAATGGATGAATGTTTACAAAACTATAAGTTGCCCAGGTTAAATGAAGAGGAGATTAAATACCTAAAGAACCCTACCTCAGAAAAAGAAATTTAGCAAGTCATCATTGAACTCACTAAGAAAAAATCTCCAGGGCCTGAGGGATTCACAAAAGAATTCTACCAAACATTTAAGGAAAAATTGGTTCCAATTCTATATAAACTCTTTGGAAAAACAGGGGAAGCTGTAACTCTGCCTAACTCTTCCTATGTAAACAATATGGTGTTGATACCTAAACAAAGATGAGTTAAAAGAAAATGAAAATTTTCAAAAGAATAGGTTAAGGCCACCAATACCCAGACCAGCTATCCCACCAAGATAGTTAGCCTTGGGTAGTGGAAAAAATGTGGAAGCAACAATAGAAAATCTTGATCATAAAAAATGTACAAGATGAAAAAACTTCAGAAGATGAAAAGTTACAAATGAAGACTCAAAGAAAAATACTATTTGCACAGAAAGCCAATAAGAATGTCTGTAAAAGTTTCCTTTTTTCACATTTCTGAAAACCAGTCTTATTTAAATAAGAGTTTAAATACATTACATAACATTTAAACTAAAAAAAAAGAAAAAAAGAAAAAAAGAAACCCAAACCAAACCAGTCTGTTACTTCACATGGCATTGGGCAGCTGTTGCTAAGTAAATTGCAAGCTCTGCAATTACAACATTTGACTGCTTTGATACATTAGTTCAAAATTTGTTCCCTTATCAAAAGTTTAATTCAGGTAAAGTTGGCCTCACAGTATGGTGTTCTCTTCACTTGTGCATCCCCTAGAGGTAGGGCACTACTATTAAAAAGGTCTGGTCAGACCACAATGGACATTGATGTGATGTAAGAAAGAAAATGTTCTGTCACTGCCCCAAAGTGAAGCTCCTCCCTAGGAAGGTGGACAAGTCACCAGGGATAAGTAACCCTCTTCCACTACCCAAGGCTAACTATCTTGATGGTATAGCTGGTGGCCTTAACTTACTCTTTTCAACATCACCACCAAAGGCAGCTCAGTGGGTAGAAATGTTCTCTTAAATGAACAGGGAACTCTATAGAGGGAGCACCAAGGAGCCTCTGGACAGACATGGTCTAAGACACTACAAGGGCTTTGGACGCGACTGAAACATTAGATTATTTGCCTTTCAGGCTGGGCATTGCCAGGCTTTACCTCTGTTTAAATGAGGGACTGCAACACTAGACAGCATGGTTCTTTTCAGTTTATTACATGAATGAGTTACACTAGACCAAGTTAAACAGCGGACCCCAAATTTTTACATTATACAAGCTGTGAGGTTTTTAAACTTGTGACAAGGGAAAGAAGGGAATTTTTCTACTCATTGTAAGGAAATCCTCACTTAAGCTTCAGTGAGCCACAAGCACTTTTAGAACCCATGAACCTTCACTGGTCGTCCTTAATCCAGTCCAATCTCGACAAGGACCTGGCATATGTTCTTGCGCTGGTTACCCTGTAGCTGAATTACTTCTCCATAATCTAGATGTTCAATGACAATAGCATTTCAGGCAAGTTTCTTCTTGAATGCCTTCACTCGTTTCTTTTTATCGTAATCATCAGCGATCCCTTGGACAGTAGTGAGGGTCTTCCTGCCGTTTCTCTGTTGAATCTTTATATAGATATATTCCTCAGGCCCAGCAGGAAGCAGGTCATCACTCTTACTTGCATCAGCAAAGGGGTCGAAAGAGTGGAGGTTCTGGGCAGTGGACATACCATACCACACCATACCATACCATACCATAGCATACCATACCATATCATACCATACCATAACATACCATACCATACCATTGCTTTTCCTCCATAGAAACGGCCTGCGGAAGAGGGTGGGGGGAGAAGGTGTGCGGAGCGTAGGGAAGTGAGGGGGCCCAAGGGGGAGACTGCTGAATCCTCAATCCTTGGTGGCCGCTCAGTGACTGGGGCCAGTTTCCTTTTTTCTTTAAAGAGATAAGAGTGGCAAATGAAAGCTTAAGAAATAAAATGATAGAGATACAAGAAAAATATGAAAAGAAAATATTCTAAAAGTGGCATAAAGAGAATGAAGAAAATGAAAACTAAGGGGTTAAAAAATAAATGGCCTAGAAGAAAATAACACTTTGAGAAGCAGAATAAGTCAAATAGAAAAGTAATTACAAAAATTCACCGTATGAAATGAATCCTTAAAAATTAGAATTCGGTAACTAAGTTAATGACTCCATGAGAAATTAAAGCAAAAAACAAAAACAATAATAAAAAAAAGGCAAGGAAGTTATAAAATGAAAGTTTAAATATCTCATTTAGAAGTAACCTGTCACCTAGATCCTAGAGAGATGATATAAGTGATATTGTATACCCTGAAAGTCATAATCAAAATAGGATAGATATCATATTTACAGAATATATGTGTCCCATGTTCCCAAAGAAGACCATGACATTAGTGTGGTGATGTCATTATAAGTACATGAACTGGATTTGAGGGGGGGGGGGTATTGTGCTAAGTCATCAACCTCACTTTTCTCCTTCAGAACCATCTTTGTCCAGTGGCCAGATAAGAATCAGGACGAGTAAAGACAGCCCTGGATGTGAGGGCAATCAGGGTTAAGTGACTTGCCCAAGT
Organism: Macrotis lagotis; assembly: GCF_037893015.1. NCBI lineage: Eukaryota > Metazoa > Chordata > Mammalia > Peramelemorphia > Peramelidae > Macrotis > Macrotis lagotis. Next base: position 108,806,063 of record NC_133660.1, read on the forward strand.
TCACACAGATAATAAGTTTCAAATGTCTGAGACTGGATTTGAACTCCCTTCCTGCTGACCTGAAAACCATTGCTCTAACTATTGCACCACCTAGCCACATACATACACATGTAGATATGTATGCTTACACTCATGCATTACACACATAATTCCTAAGTTTAGCATTATTAGGACAACTAGAGGAAATTTTTTATCAATAGAGGGCATGAAGAGTCCATCAATTATGTTGAGGTTATCTCAACCAAAACAAAAGTTAAAAAGCAATGATGTATTGGGAGTAGAGAGGAAAAGGAGGAATATGGGAAGTTATCTCAAAAAATGTATGCAGGGAAGAACTTTAACAATGGACAGCAAAATGGATATAGGAAAAAAAACATTTGAAACCAATTCTCACTCTCACAATTGTTTCAAAGAGTGAAGAATATACACACACTCAGCTGGACATAGAAATCTGTCTTACTCAACGTATTCAACTATAAAGTGAACTACATATAAAAAAGGAAAGGATGAAATAAAAGAAGGTAGATTGCCAGAAGTAAAACAGATTTGAGGAGTGATGACTATAAAAAGGGAATAAAGGATAAACAGAAAAAAATAGAATGGAGGAAAATACATAGTAATCTAACTATGAGTGTGAATGGGTTAAACTTACCCAGAAAATGGAGGTGAGCAGCAGAGTGATTTAGAAACCAGAATCCAATAATATTTGCTGTTTATAAGAGACACACTATAAACAGAAAGACATACAGAAGGGTTGGATATATAAAGCTAGAAGAGAATTCATTTATCTTCAACTAAAGTAAAAAAAGAAGCAAAACTAGTAATAATGATCTCAGAAAAAGCAAACAAAAGACCTAATTTAAGAGATAATCAGTGAAACTATATTTTGCTAAAAGATTTCATAAATAGTGAAGCAATATCAGAAAATGTTACAGCATTTTTTGATAAAGGTTCCATTTCTCAAAAATATATGGAATTGAGTTAAATTTATAAAAAGAAGAGCCATTCTCTGAATGATACATTATATATTTTAAATCACTATTGATTAGGAAAATGCAAACCAAAACAACTATGAGGTAGCAATTCAAATATAATAGAAATGACAAATTCTGGAGAGCATATGGTAAAATAGGTACACTAATAAAATGTTGTTATAATTGTAATTAGTCCAATTGATTTAGTGAACACCTTTGGAAGTATGTATAAAGTGCTATAAAACTGTGAATATTATTTGATCTACCTATGCCACTACTAGGTTTGTATGAAAAAATTGAGAAAAAAACTGAAAAAATCTCTCATATACTAAAATATTTATAGCAGCTCTTTTTGAGGTGACAAAGAATTGAAAATGGGAGGAATGTCCATCACTTGAGGAATTGCTAAACAAGTTGTAGAGTATGAATATTATAGAAAATGATTACACAAATATCATGAGGGAGATAGTTTCAGAAAAACCTGGACAGATGTATATGAATTGATGTAAAATGAAGTAAAAAGAATGAGATTATTTTACACAGTTATAGCCATGTTGCAATGAAGACTGACTGTGAAAATTTGGCTAAACTAATCAACTAACCAGTTGAAGACAAAAAAGAAACCTGATGAGCACAAACTGAAATATAATTTTCTTAAATTTTTCTTGGTCTTTGTCATATTGCTAAAATGGAAATATATTTTACACAATTTATCATATTTCTTGCCTTCTTCCTGGGTGGGATAATAGCTAGACAGAATAAGAAAACTGGAACTCACAATTTAAAAAGTTAAAAATAATATTTTAAAAGTATGTTCATTGATGAACATATAATAGGACTTGAATAAATACTTGATTCTAAATTAATGATGAAATTATTCCAAAATGGAATAAAGAAAAAGAAAATACTTCAAGGTATATTATAGGGATGGCTAGATGGCACAGTGGATAGAGCAATGGCCCTGGAGTCAGGAGTACCTGAGTTCAAATCTGGCCTCAGACACTTAATAATTACCTAGCTGTGTGGTCTTGGGCAAGCCACTTAACCCCATTTGCCTTGCAAAAACCAAAAAAGAAAATAATTTAAAAATAAATTAAAAATAAATAAAAATAAGAATAACAAAATATATTATAGAGGACTTTTCTAAGTATGATTTGGACTAGATGTCCTATAAGGTCTTTTTTCAACTCCATAATTTTATGATTCTGAAGGTAGAATGATGGGATTGCTACATTTTAGACTGTTTCAATTTCTTTGTATCGCCTTTTTTAGCAAAGCTTCTGGTATATATTAAAAACTAAAAATATCGGTTGAATTGAACAAATGCATTCTATTTATGTTTGTGTGTGTGTATATATATATATATATATATATACATATATCTATCTATATGTATCTGAATGGGTGTATATGTTTTGCACTTGGGGAATAAACAAAAAACAAAAATTAAAGGATCGTAAAAGGCTGGATAACAACAATAGAATGGTGGATGCTATTAATTAACATGTAAATGAGTCTATTTTTCCTATATCTAGGGAACAGTTAGAATGGTTTGACCAAAGCAATATTTGCATAAAATTAATTGAGTGGTTGTGTATGATGGGGATTGAATATAGGAGGGACTAGAGGCAGGGAAACCAATTACAACATTGCTGCCATATTCTTGGCATGTAGTGTTAACATTTAGTCATAGGAACAACCTTGAAAAATAGAAAGCTGAACATAGAAATTTTGACACGGAACAAGTTCAGTGCCAGATTTGGGTCCTCCCAGAGATGGTATAACTGTGAATTTATGTATGTGTATGTTTATATATGTATTATGTGTGTATTTATCTCAGGCAATTTGAATATAGATGCTTAATTCATTTTAAAATAAAAGAAAATTCCAGAATTAGTTGAATAGTGATAAAGGTAAAAATCTCTTAAAATCAAATTTAACTTCCTCATTTTATATACAACTTCATCATAATAAAAGCACAATTTATCTAAGATTTCCAAATTACTACCTTCACATTCCTTTATAACACGAGAACAAAAGTTATTTTGTTTTATAGATGAGGAAACTAAGCCCACTATAAGACATGACTTCTTCAGATTTTCTTGATAGTTCTCTCCTAGTTTAGTGTCCTTTCCATTGTATTAGATTCTTCTTTGTATTACACTTCATGCTGAGACCTGACATTTCTTTAGAAGTTTATTTCAAATTATCAGTCAACACTTCTTTTCTTCAGACTTTTCCTGTTGCAGACTAAGTATCTGAATTTCAAGGAGCTTCCCCATAGGAAAGCAAATTGATTACAAAGTAAAATGAAAGCAGAAGGATGTCAATAAAGTCAGTCATTAAGAAAAATGCTTCCTGTTTATCAATAATCTAGTTCTACAAAAGTAGCTAATAGAATAAACTGTGTAGTCCTGAAAAAAATTTCATCTTTTAGCCCTCATCAACATGCTCACATGGGACCTGGAAGCAGTCATAAAGTGATTTTTAAAACAAAATTTACCTTTCCTTACAATATTTTAGGCATAATGGCTTTTACTTCACATTAATGTTGAATATTTAAAGTCCAGATAGTCTTTGTTCAATATTCACATTGCAGATCAGCTTGACCATGTAATTTGAAACACATAAAGTTAAAAATCCCCAAAATAATTCCAACCCCCCACATATTAATTTAACTTCCCACAATATTTTACTTTGAAATAACAGTTTTATTTCAAAATAACATTAATTTTATAAAAATGAAAAAATCAATAAAACCAGAAATATTGAGATTATTTTTTCTGGGCTTTCACATTCATTGATTTTTTTACAATCCTCAAATTCTTTTCAAAGTATCATCCCCAGTTCCAGTCTTATACAAATACCTTATTAAAGTAGAATGGCCTAGTAATAAAGTTTCCCTTCAGTCATTCCCATTCAGCATTGTGCTCCATGTTTAAGAATGCTTGAGATATTTCAGCAGAAATATTTATGTTAGTTAACTCTAAATTGTGTTAGTGGAGACACTTTCAGAACTCCATTAAATTATTAATGGAGTTAGTTAAAATATCCTAGATTTGCTTACTATGTGAACCTAATCTGATTATTTAAATATAGTTTTGCCCTTAATATATAATTTTATTGGCATAGGGAATACCTCTAAAGGAAGCTCCTTCTACAAATGTAAATATTTGTTTCACAACTTAAAGTCTGAGAATATTGTCTGAGCCTGTGAAAGGATAAGTGAATTAGTTCTTATCAGGAAGCCAGTATGTCTCATTCAAGTAAGGACTTGACTCTGAATTTGACTCCAAGACTGGCAAAAAAATTCATTTCCACCAGCAAATTTTTATTAAACATTTACTATGTAGCAGATACTGGAGAAAAATACATGAAAATAAAAGACAGTACAGACTCTCAAGGAACTTGTAGTTAATGAAAGAAGAAAACCCACAAAATGGAAATGAAAAGCAGTTTTGGGAGATGGGGGAGGTCTCTCCATGGGAGTATGATGGAAAAGTCAAGAATAAGCAGAAAATATAGGATAAAAAAAAAGGATGACTGTAATGTGCTAATCTCCAAAATAGAGGCCTTAGGTGAAAATCACCACTGGAAAAAAAAAAGTTAGAATTGGGAAGAGTGACTAGAGGAGATGAATCAGAGAGAAAAGTTCTTAGGCACTGCGGGAAGTTCCAGAGTAAAAAGGAATTGACCACATTGAAACACTTTGCCTGCCCTTTTTAAATGATTAAAGTAGGTTCCAGAAAAACATATCCTCACCCCACAGGCAAATATGATTAACTGAATTTAATTAAATGCAATTTAATAAGAATAAATTTAAGTCCTGTATTTGAGATAAAAAATTTAAAAAGTAACAATCAAATATTCAAGTCTAAGCTAGTAAATATGTAAACTAAAACAATGTTTCTGTGAAAAAAAATATCCAGTAAATGTGACTGGTAGGCATTCATAAAAAATTCAATATTAATCAATATTTTGTTAGAGAAATAAATTAAAAAACAGAATGAAATTAATACTGAGTTGCCTTGTTCAAATAAAACAATTAATAATCACACAAAAGTCTGTTCTTGACTGAAGGCACACATTAACACTTTGCCCATATATTCAGAGTCTCTCATTTAATACTATTTCATATAAGGTTTAGATAAAAAAAAGAAAAGAAAGATTTTATTTCAGAGAAGGAAAACTAAAATTTGTATCTTCAAATATTAGATGAGATATTAGTTTGATTTACTTGAACCTCAATCATTAATTAGGATTAATTAATCAATAATTAATTATAATAGGACTAGGGACATATTCATATAGGCACTGTGCTGAGTATACAGAATTTTTTTTTTAAAAGGCAAAAGTGGGGCAGCTAGGTGGCATAGTGGATAAAGCACAGGTCTTGGAGTCAGGAATACCTGATTTCAAATCTGGTCTCAGACACTTAATAATTACCTAGCTGCATGGCCTTGGGCAAGCCACTTAACCGCATTTGCCTTGCAAAAACCTAAAAAAAAAGCCAAAATTATTTCTGTCCTCAAAGAGTTTATTTATATTCTATCAGAAAAGAAGAAACAATAGTCAAAAGTTACAAACATATCGAGAAATATAATACCAAGGGAGTGAATCCATAATTACAGCCATGGCAAAATAGAATAAACTGCCTTTGGAGAGATCTGTGTTACAGGAAGCCAGAAGTTTTTAAACTGAAATGTCTACTATTTCTGTTACTTGATATGGATGACATTTATCTTTGAGGTAGGTGTTGTACAGAATGACTTTGAGGCCCCTTCGTGGTCAAATATTATGTGATTCTAAGATCCGCTGTAGAATTATTTTCTATTTTAAATTGTCATATGATCATTATAAAAATGCCTATTACTAAAATGTTTTAAATTAATTCATGCCATAAAATTAAATTAAGTAAATGAATCTAGTAAAGTAAATTCCTTGAGGTCAAAAACATTTTTTTTAATTTTTGCCTTTGTGTCTTGATACCTATACTTAGTATGGTACCTTTTACCTTTGTGGGAAGAGGGGAAGCAGGAAGAAAAGAGAATTCAAACCTCTGATTTCATTAGTGTATGACAGAAACTGGGGTGAAATTCAGCTTAAAAATTATGACAAAATAGATTTGGCTGGGACACTTAAAATAATTATTAATAGACACAGAGCCAGTATATGTCAGAAGCAGACCTTGAACTAAGATTTTTCCCCGTTCTAAGGCTAGTCCTCTTTTCACCATATAACATTTCCTCTTTTATTTTGTACATAGTAAATGCTTAATTAATATTCCATTTAATTGGATTGGATTAAAGATATATTGTGTGGTGTATTATCAAATTATAAATATTACATTGTGATTTCATTGTTATTAAATGGACTTCATTCTACCAATTTTATAGTAGGACTAGAAATATATCAGTATTTTTCTACAAACAGGAGATAATAAATGTATTGAAATTTATTGAATAGAATTAAAAATAAATCAAATCAATATGATACATATACACATCTCTGTGTGTGTATCTGTCTGTCTGTCTGTCTCTATCAACCTATCTCTATTACAGAAAATCTGTTATAGAAATCAAAATACATTATATACATTTCCTTTTCCATCTAGGTTCCCATATTCCTTTTCCTTTTTTGCAAGGTAATGGGGTTAAGTGACTTGCCCAAGGCCACACAGTTATGTAATTATTAAGTGTCTAAGGACAGATTTAAACTCAGGTGCTCCTGACTCCAGGGCTGGTGCACTATCCACTGTGCAACCTAGCCACCCCTAATAAAGTTATTTTCAATAAAGATGATGATGATGATAATGACAAAAATAATAACTCTGTTCTTTCTACTAATGCTCCTGATTCTTCAGTAAGTATTTTTCATATTGTCTACCTCTCCATGAATGGAATAGACAGTAACTGCTGATCAGTTTGTTTTCAAAACCACAAAAGTTTTTATCCCACCAAAAAGGAGATTCTCTAGCCCTCAGTTATTCCTTTTCTTCACCCATCCAGGTGACAGAAAGCCTTTTCAGTAAATAATATGTTGTGTTCAGAGGCCCTTTGAAACATGAATTATTTAGCTAGGAAGATACACCATTAAACAATTAATACCCATTATAATGTTAGTTATTAGCATTGATTAGTTTATCAGATCAGACCTATTGGAAATCCAGGTCCTGAGGAAAATAAGCACAGAAAGTCAATTTTGAAGGTTAGAAGAATAATGGGAGGGGTCAGGTATAGATATTTTAAGTACTGCTTTGGGAACGAAAATATGAAAGGAAGGACAATACCCAGGGTCCAACCTGAACAAATAGAAGTCATATTTGTCCAGAGCAAAGTCCTGTGTCTTAAAGACACTTTCCCCAACAAAGAGGGTAAAATCCACAGGGGATGTGTGTGGGAAAGTGTACCATTTGGGTATTGTGGATCTGTGTCTTTGTGTCTCTGCGTATCAGGAATAGGGTTGAGTAGGGTTGAGAGGTAGACATTAGGAGAAAGAGATAAGGTGCAAATATAAGTAAAAGCCCTGGATATGGAGTCAGAAGAACTGGGTTCCAATTTTAGCTTAGTTACTTATGTACTATAGGTGTGATCTTGGGAAAGTCACTTAAACTCTCTCAATTTTAACTTCCTCAACTGTAAAATAAAAAAATCCCAAAATAAAATAAAATTAAATTAAAAAATAGTACTCTTCAAATTGATTCATTGGCCATTTCTTAAGTGACTATGTCCTAGGCAATAGGAGTAAGAAAGATAATAAGAATAAATGACATAAAGATAGATAGATAGATAGATGTATAGATAGATAGATAGATAGATAGATAGATAGATAGATAGATAGATAGATAGATGGATGGATATATGGATAGATACATAGATATCTAGGTTACATGGATGAATGGATGGATGATGAATGGATGGATGATAGATATTTCTAAAAAGTACATCTATTCATGTTACATATATACATACATTTATGTATGTATATTGACATATATAATATATCACATATATATATATATATATATACAGAGAAGATATGTACAGTTTGCATCTGATCTTCAGAACAAAACTGTGGAGTAGGTATTACATATGTAGAAGAAAAAAAATCAAATGAAGTCATAGGAGAGGAGGTGGTGGTTAAAGTGACTAGGGTTATTATATATCAAAGGAAAGATTTGAATATAGATTTTCCTGACTTCAGGTCCCACACCCTGGGATGAGTGCAGGCATTATACCAATTTGGATACAGCACTGAAAGCAGTCTAGTCTCACCAGAATTAGAAATCTAATAGAATGCCCATTCTCTAGTTCTAATTCTGTTCCAAACTTGGCCCTCTTCTGACTATTAAAATGAGAAAGAAAAACACAATAAAAAATCATATATTATCAGTTCTTATATACATGTTAGTGCAGCCTCAGGGCTCTTTTACAAACCATCTTTTTACTGTCTTTACCCTCTCTGTATCTTTATGATCTCAGATGGATTTAATTAATGAATCAATAATACCCAGCATTTTTATAGTATTATGTGCCAACACTGTGCTGTTTTTCAAATACTCTCATTGATACTATAAACCTATGAGAGAAATACTATTATTATTCCCATTTCATAGTTGGAAGAGCTGAGACAAACTGAAATTAAGTGACTTGCCCAAGGTCACATAACTAGTTAGTATCTGAAGCTTTATTTGAACTCAGGTCTTTCTAACACCAGATAGAGCACTCAATCCACTGTCCCATCTAGCTATCACAATTATCATCATTTATTGACTCCTAGGTCAATAGAACCACTCCCTTTGACTTCTATTTTCAAGTGCTACATCATCAAATGCCTATTTGTCATTATAAGTTGAATTTTCCCATAGTCATCTCTAATATTATCTCCAAAATAGAACTATTCATCTCCCCTCAAAGCCCAAATGTCTTCTATACTTCTCTATTTCTATAGTGCTCTGCTCTCTTTCTAGTCAGCCATGTTCATGACTTTGCTTTCTTTAACTGTATATATTTGAATCCTTTGCCAAATTTTGTCCTTAAATCTTTCTTGAAATTTCCAGTTGCTAATTTCACTCATCTTAATATTTAATTTATTTTTTTACTCATCTTCTATTTATTGTGTATCTTGCATATAAACTGATTGTGTCCCTTTATAGAAGATTCTCGATTCTTTGAGGGTAGAGTATTTCTCAACTATGTATTTTTATTTTAATTGCCTGGAAGACTCTGGTACTTAACAAGTACCTGATTCATTGGTTGATAAGTGAATTAGGACTCACTAACTTCTACCCATTTAGTTTAATTGAATACATTATATAGACTTTCCCCAAAAGTCTAAGAATCATATGCTGAATCAGTTTACATTATGATAAGGATAAAACCACATATCCTTTTGGAGGTGAATTTTGAATAAGATATTAATATAAAGTAAGAATAGTTTTTCCTTGTCAACAAAAGTAGGCTTTTTATGACTCTCACAAATATCACTTAGTGTCTATCCTGTAAAAGAAACAGAAGCTTTCCTCATAAAGGCTGGACAACTCTCTCTAGATAGAGATAAGTGAATTGAAATGTATGGAAGTCATAGAAGTTTCTTGTTTAATGTCATACTTTAGTAGGGCATTTGCTATTTTCCACCTGGAATATTTAAATTTTTTTTATTTAAGTCAATGGGGTTAATGTGACTTGCCCAAGGTCACTACACCTGGCACATTTAAAAGCCTTCAAAACAGGTTTAAATGTTTACATTGAAAAATGTCTTTTAGAAATTAGTTTATCCATCTGGCAATATACTATACTTTTTAAGTCAGATTATTTATATTTTTAAGTTACCTTAAATTTTATTATAGCATTCACAGTATTGTCCTTTAATTTTACTAATTTCATTTTCAGTATAGAAAAATGTAAGCCTACATTAAGTATAAATTGTTGGCTTTTTTCAATTTAACAAAAATAATCAATAAATCTCTGCTACTATATATAAGGCCTTTGATTTACAAACAAAACAAGAGAAAAGAAAAATAAGGAAAGAAACAGTATTTACCTTCCCCCCCCATAAAAATGCAACAAAATCATGGAAAAAACATGTTATTAAATAATTAAATACAAATTCAATGTGAAGTAAATGTAACATAATTGGAAGAAAGACTAATAAGTGATCAGGATAGAATAAGGCTTGATCCTTGAGAGAAGTTCTAAGATATTCAAATGAGGAGGGAAATAATTCCAGGTTTGAGAGGGTGGGTTCCTTAGAAGTAAGGAAAAGGGATGGGAGATGGATTCTTTGAGATGAGGAAATAGAAATGAAACTAGCTGTACTAGGATATTGAATGTGTCTAGAAATGTGTATAGAATGTGTATAGAAATACATGTGAAATGTCTGGGAAAGTAGAATAAATTTGGAAACACAGGTGCAAAATTAAGATAGAATTCAACTTATAAAAAGAGATGTGTTCACTTTAATTTGTCATTTTTTCCCCAAAGATTGAATTAAGAGAAGAGAAATAAGGCAATGAGAAAAATAAAGGAAGTTTACATTATCTAGATGGGAGATAATGAGAAGTTAAACTAAGTAAAGTATTTGATTTGATAAGATTTGGTGATTTATTTCTTTTGGGATTTTTTGCAAGGCAATGGGGTTCAGTGACTTGCCCAAGGTCTCACAGCCAAATAATTCAAGAATTAAGTGTCTCATGCTGAATTTGAAATCATGTCTTCCTGATTCCAAAGATGATGCTATATGGACTGTGCCTCTTAGCTACCTCTGGTAATTGATTTCAAATGGTAGATGAGGAACAGTAAAGATTTGAAAAAAATTGACCTTCTAAACCTTTTCCAGAAGTAATTTCCATCTTCAATTTTCATGGTTTAGAGGAAAAGATTATGGGTCAAGAAAACTTGACTTTGAGTCTGATGTCTACCATTTACCCTTTATGTGATTTTGAGCAATTTAAAGTCACTGTGCCTTAATTTCCTCATCAATAAAAAATAAACATATTGGCAGGCATTTCCAATTTTATAATTCATTGCCACTGAATAAGAATCACATTAAATACTTTTAAAAATTTTTGGAGTTCATTTTGCTTAAAATTAATTTTACCTTTGAACTACCTATCCTGGGGAGAGGCAGAACCAAAATGGCAAGATAAAGGTAGGGACTCACCCAAGTTCTTCCCCCAAACCACTCCAAATATCTTTATTTTTTTTACTTTTTTTTTTTGCAAGGCAATGGGCTTAAGTGGCCTGCCCAAGGCCACACGGCTAGGTAATCATTAAGTGTCTGAGGCCGGATTTGAACTCAGGTACTCCTGACTCCAGGGCTAGTGCTCTATCCACTGGAACACCTAGCCGCCACCAAATATCTTTAAATAATGACTCTAAACAAATTCTAGAGTGTCAGAATCCCCCCAAAAAAGATCAATAGAAACAGTTTTCCAGCCAAAGATAACTTGGAATACCTGGGGGAAGGATCTGCTGCACCAAGGTAAGAGGGGAGTGCAGGGCAGTGCAGCTGCACCAGACCAAACCAGTCACAGTAATCAAGGAGCAGACCAAGGTGGGGACTGAGTTAATGGCTGCTACTGGTGGTTGCCAGACCTCTCAGTCCAGAGATTGCCTAGGACAATTTGGAAGGGCTGCAGGAAATGTCTGCCGCATCAGGATGAGAGTAGAGCACGGTATAGAGGTCCCAGTAGCTCAGACCAGGCCCTGGCAAACCAGGAGCAGTTTTTAGGAGCCACTGAATCAACAGCAACAGCTGCTTCTGGACTCTTATTTCATGGGATAGTAAGGAGGTCAGGAGATTACAGGAGTTTGCTATCACTGAGGTAGTCAATCACTGTTGCTTTGTCCACACTCAGATCTGGGTCAGTCTTGAGTCCCAGTCCCAGGAAGAAGAGCAGAAGCACAACAAATCTTAATGCCATAGAAGATTAGGTACCCATCTCACAGCTTCATAGCAAAAATGAGTGTTTGTGGTCACCTGCAGACCAGAGCACAGGTCAGGAGAATAATCAAAACCTCTTTTTAGATCATAAGACCTTGAATGAATTGAAACCTTCATCTGGAAATAGCTGCAACACCCCAAAAGCTTGGCACAGTATCCTCCACTCTGGAAGCAAAGCCCACCTTAACAAGGAAGTAAAAACAAAATATAAGTTGAGGAAATGAGTAAAAAAACCCAGAATAAAATAAATCTGACTGTAGACAGTTGCTAGGAGATCAAAATATACACTCAGAAGAATATAGCAAAGACAAAGCTACTACATCCAAAGTCTCCAAGAAAAGTAGGATTGGTTTTAAGTCCTGGAAGATATCAAAAATGATTTTAAATTTCAAGGATAGAAGGTAGAGGAAAAATTGGGAAGAGAAATGAGAGTGATACTGAAAAAATCATGAAAACTGAATCAGCAGTTTGATGGAGACACAAAAAAATACTGAAGAAAATAAAATCTTAAAAACCACAATGGATCAAATGAAAAAAAAGAGGTCCATAGTGCCAATGAGGAGAAGAATACTTTAAGAAGCAGAATTGGTCAAAAAGAACAGGAGATATAAAAGTTCACTGACAAAAGTAATTTCTTAAAATATAGAATGAAAAAAATTATTTGTGAGAAAAACTTGTGAGAAATGAAGAAACAATAAAGCAAAATCAAAAGAATGAAAAAGTAGAAGAAAATGCAAAATATCTCATTGGGAAAAATAATTGACCTGGAAACAGATCCAGGAGAGCTAATATAAAAATTATTGAAATTCATGATCAAAAAAAGAGCCTAGACATCATCTTTCAAGAAATTATCAAAGAAAACTGCCCTAATATTTTAGAAGCAGAGGGTAAAAAAGAAATTTAAAAATCTACTGATCAACTCCTGAAAGATATCCTAAAATGAAATAGGAATATTAAGCAAAAATATTATAGCAACCAGAAAGAATTCAATCATCAAGGAACCACAGTCAGGATAGCACAAGAATTTTCATTATGGAATCATAGGACTTAGAATATGATATTCCAGGAGGAAAAAGAACTTGGATACAACCAAGAATCAACAACCTAGGAAAACTGAATATACTATTTCAGATGAAAAGGTGAATATTCAATGAAATAGTGGACTTTCAAACTTTCCTGATGCAAAGAGCAAAGGTGAATTGAAAATTTGTTTGTCAAATATGAAATTCAAGTGAAGCATAAATAGGTAAACAGGAAAGGAACTGTGTAAATTCTAATGAATCCTATCAACAGTATAAAAGGTATTTTGTAATAAAAAAAAGACTTGAAGCTTAACAGTTTGAATGATATAATTTATATAAAATGTTTTGAAAGCATTAAAATACTAGATAAATACACTGTTTATTGACATGCTTATCTGATAAGACTTCATTTCTTATACAAAGAGAACTGCATCAAATTTATAAAAAACAAGAGCTATTCCCTAATTGAAAAATGACAAAAAGATATGAATAGTTTTCAGATGAGTGTTGTGTTGAGGGTATGGAATGGGGGTTGGCTGGTCTGCTAGAGGTTGCTGGGGGTCTAGCAGGTTATCTGTTAATTTTGTATCTAGAGTGTATTTAGGCTGATGGAGTGTTTCTGGGTTTTCCTATTGTGCACTGAAACACTAAGTTGCCTTCGCTCTGGAGTCTACCTGCTTGTGCAGGGCTCTGCTGATGCATGTGGAGGTTTGATAGCTGGAGAATGCCTGCCTGCCAGGAGCTGCACTGGTACTCTTGGTGACCCATGCACAAGAGAATGTTTGCTCTTCTGGTTCTACAGCATGGGGCAGCTCTCAAAACTGGAGACTGCAGTTCCCCTGGCCGTGGATTGTCAATGTCTACAGGGAGTCCTGGTGTTAGTGCTTGGCTGTTCTACTACTCTGAGGCTCAGGATCTTATCTTAGTTTGCTGAGATGGGACTTGTGGCAGAGCTGCTGAGACTCTTCCCATTCTGGAGGGCCTTCCTCCATTATTTGAGTAAGATGGACATCTTTTTCCAATCCTCCAACATTCCTGGGTTAAAAGATCGTTTCACCCTATCCTCTTTGATGGTTCTGTCAGTACAGAATCTTTCCTTGGGTCCAGGGATAAGCATGGGAAAGCTATAGCAACTCCATTGCTTACTCTACCATCATGGCTTCCAAAAGTTCCTATGGAAGAAAATTTTAATGTAAAATATTTAATTCAATATGGCTCATTCTCACAAGAACCCCACTTAAGGTCTAAAAGACAACACAAAATATGAATCCAAAAGTTTTTAGTGATCCCAAAATGGTTCATTTTGGGACAAAGTCTAATTTCTGCTCTCTAGATCTGAACTCTGCAAATTCATAACCTTGGTTTGGTTGTATACAAAACATATTTGACCTATTTTGTGAGTGGAGTTACAGAACATTGAAAGTGACTCAGCCCCGATCATTCATCTAGAAAGCTCTGCTAGTTCAGCGTTACAGAATTACAAAATTTTCTTTGGTCTGGAGTTTCTCCTTTGCTTTTCCTGAGACTCTCTTAGTTTAAGCCTCTTGACTACTTTTCACTGTAAGCTGTATGGGATATTAAAGGAAGTCTAGCACCTTTGTTGTGAGGGCTTGCCAAGCCTATTTCAGAGCTGTTCACTCAACATTGGTTTCTACCTAACACTCAACTTTCACCTGTGGTTCCATGAAACTGTAGCCAGAGCAGTGGTTACACCCTAGCAAATCATTTGACAAAGGGGCCAAACTAGGTTAGGGGTAGCTGATTGCTCCCAGAGCTGTTGGAGAGTTGGAGAGTTCTCTACCCCAAGCATGTAAAGACTTTTCTCGGTGGAATGGATGGATGAGAATAATGTGTTCTAACATAAAGATCCTGTGGATTGCTTAGGGCTTGGTCAGACAAAAAAAAAGGTGTCAGTGTCATCTAATGCATCTGAGATCATTGTTATTCATTTTGAATTTTATATTGCCACTAGACTCCAATGACTCTAGAAGAGAAAGTGAGACTGACAATTTTATACATCTTTATCTCACTTAAATCCAATTCACACCGTGACTTGGAATTGGGTAGTGAGCAATAGATATGTCAATTGCCATTCATTTTTGCACTCTACACTATGTTAGGCCCTTCTTTGTTGCATTTAAAATATTTTTTTTATTCCAGTGCACAGAACGCCAGGCAGTTTCTGGACTAGACCTGCTCAAGTATCAAAAGACTTCTTTGTCTAATTCCTTATGCCAGTCCAGGCTTTAAAAATGACTCATTGTGATTTTTCTTCTTTAATTTTCTAGATTAATATTGATATTCTATAGGTTGTGCACTCAGCTTTACTTCTTTTTTTTTAAGGTTTTTGCAAGGCAAATGGGGTTAAGGGGCTTGCCCAAGGTCACACAGCTAGGTAATTATTAAGTGTCTGAGACCAGATTTGAAGCCAGGTACTCCTGACTCCAGGTCCAGTGCTTTATCCACTGTGCCACCTAGCTGCCCCCAGCTTTACTTCTTTCTGACAATCTTTACTATACCTCCTGAGAAATACCTTTCAACTCCATGGATGATTTGGTATATAAGTGTTGCCTTTAAGTGATCTACATTTTTCAACATCAGTTCTTCTCAATTCCTGATATTTTCATTTTCTATTGATAGACAACTCATCATACTAGTCATGAAGGCTTTGAGTTCAAGTATTGTTTCTCATATACTAGATTTTTGACTGAGCAAACCTTAGGTAAGTTGTAATGGTTATGTTTGAATTGCTAAGCTGAATCAGGACAGTGATTTTCAGAATCCTGCTACTCTCAGGGAAGGTATACCTCTATTAATACAACAGAAATCCATGCTCAGAAGTCATATATAAATTAAAATATTAATAAAATCACATTGAAAATTAGCAATTTAAAGGTAAATTCTAATGAATCATATCAACAGTATAAAAGGTATTTTGTAATAAAAAACTTGAAGCTTAACAGTTTGAATGATATAATTTATATAAAATGTTTTGATAGCATTAAAATACTAGATAAATACACTATTTCTATTATCATTATTTATTTTTTATTTTCAAGTTTCATCAGGTAGATTTTCATTAAGCAGGGTATACCTGGGTTATCTGTCATTTGTACATTGTACTTGATATATTCTGTTTTTTTAGTTATTCTGTACAAGTCATGATGCAAGGCAATTCTCATTCCCTTTTTGCAAATGAGGAAACCAAAGTCTCAGAAGATTAGATGACTTGCTTCAAGTCACAAGCAGAGGTGAACTGAGATTATTAAATTTATGGGAAAATTATGACTGTGAATTTGCAGACTTTTCAACTGAAAAGGGGTATTGAAGCACATCAAAGGCAACTTGATGTATGCAAGAACATGAGCTGAAATTTTATTTCCATTAAAAGCATCATCACATAGATTTACATATTGTTGGGAATTTTTCATTGTCATAAAACATGACACTTACCTGACCCATGAAACAATTTTGGCTGATCCACAAGACTTCTTTTAAATAAAAATATATTTTAAATTAACAAGAATAATTTCAAATTGAATAAATACATTTTAACAACTCACATTCATGTAGCACTTTTAGATTTATAATTTATATAAATATATATTATATATGTACATATATACATTATATATCTCTCTATTAGACAGAACAAATCTGACTATCCATATAAAAAAATTTCAAGTTCATCAAGGTTAAGTAATTTACCAAAGGTCACACATGTGATAAGTATAGAAGTATTCTCTATTATCAAGGAACCAGTATTTTTCCACTACACTACTCCCCACCATTGCTCTTTTTCCTGTTCTAGTTAATATTTGTATCAGTGACTTGGAGAAAGTCATAGTTGCCCTACTTATCAAAGCTGCTGATGATACAAAGCTGGGAGGAATAGCTAATGCTATTAATGTGACAGATCTGGGATCCAAAGAAGTAATCTCATTTGCCTAGAACAATGGACTGAAACTAATAAAAAAGAAATGAATAGAGGAAAAGCTATGTCCTATATTTGTACTCAAAACATAACTAAATAAATAGAGGAGGAGGAAGACATGACTAAATAAAAAGTGATGTGAAGAATCAATACTAGCTTTTGTGGACTGCAAGCTCAATAAAATCAGCAGAACACTTTTATCCAAAATAGTTATTAGGATCTAGGATTGCATTAAAAGAAAAATTGTACTGGGGACCAAGAATATTCAACTATCATTTTCTACATTTACAAATAGTCTCATCAATTTATATAGGGAAGATACATACCTCTTTGTTACTGAGTGGAAGTTTATTAAAGAGAAAATAAGTGACACAATTAGAATTTGGACTGAATCCTCTGGTTTCATATACAATAATTCTTATATTCTGCACTGCCCTTACAGTGTAGAGAGCTTGTTCAGTTTTAGCAACCACAGTTTAAGGACAATGAAAAGTAGGAGCATATCTAGTTTTTATTTGGTTAGGATGATGTGGAAATTCAGAGGTATCGCATAAAGAGGTTGATTGATATATGGAGGGATGTTTAGACTAGAGAGAAAAAAATCAAGAAAAAAGGAAAATTATCTACAAGTACTTGAAGGTCTTTACTATGAACGTTTCATTATTTGTTCCACTTGGTTCCTTGGGAAAAAATATAGAAAGTATAGGTAAAAAATACAGAGAGGAAGTCCTACCTTTACCAAATACTAAGTTATTCTCTGAATGCCACTGACAACTTTCTAATACTCCTAGTTACTTAGGACTTCTCACTACATGTCAGTGGAACGAGTTTCCATAGGATGAATTATCAACATAGAAAAAAAATATCTAAATGATGAATTGCCAATATAAAAAAAAATTAATTTAAAGCAGAAGGGGGGGGCAGTGTTGTGGAGTTGATGGCGAGGGGGGAGATACATGAACAGTTAATGTGCCCCAAAGGGGAAATGATTATTTCTTAGAGAATTATTTATTAATGGAGATCTTCTAGTTGGATTGATCCCTTGCAGGAAATATTTTTGAAGATATTCCCATTCTTGTTGGATTAGATACTTTTTAATGCCTTTCTATCTATTGGAAATTATATTACTCTGGAGTGATTTGAGGGAGGAAGGCAAATTTATCTCAGTAAAACACAGCTGTTAAAATACCAATATTTGTTGTACAACATAATGTTGATTGTATATGGATCATAATTTTATTAAACAAACAAAATAGGAAAATGTCAATCTATTATTTTTGAAGTAGTTTTAGGTACTTTTTATATATACTTAATAATAACACTATAATATCGATCATAAAAATGAAAGACATTTTAAATAATATTCTATTTATAGTCTACCTAATGAATGAACTGAAATATAAAGTCTAAAGCCTTGACAAATTGATTTTAAAATTGAAGAAAACATAAGCAAGAAAAGTGTAGATCTGATATTTTTCAAATAACTGAATAATTTTGTCATGCCCTTGACTTTGTTACCTTGGCATAATGTGAACAATAGTCT
This sequence comes from Macrotis lagotis, assembly GCF_037893015.1. NCBI lineage: Eukaryota > Metazoa > Chordata > Mammalia > Peramelemorphia > Peramelidae > Macrotis > Macrotis lagotis. Next base: position 108,824,480 of record NC_133660.1, read on the forward strand.
TATTATCCAAAATGAATGAAGATTTAGGAGGATGGTAATTACTGATTCATATGGTGTTGACAGGAATATCATTGCATTTTTTAAAAGAATATATTCAGAAATTTGAATGTGTAATTTCTTTATTGAAGCCCAAAAGACTTGCTCCCCTAAAATATTTTTAGATATTCTTTTTTTGCAGGTGTTGACAGAGGTCTCACAGGGTTGCTTTGAAGATTAATATAATAACTTTGTTAGGAACTGCATAAATGAAAAAGTCATAAATGCTTCACATTCTGTTCTTATGAGCAGACAAATACCATGGGTTCACAAGATTTCCAAGAGAAGCAATTATACTTCCTTCATTAAGCTAGAGTTACTTCAATTCATCATCACAATTACTTTCTCTTTAAGATTTAATAATAAATGAGTAAAACAAAACTGACTACATTTCATTGTGTTCTGCTAAGGCCCTGATAATTTTTATACCTCAAGAAACAGCAAAATGACAGTGGTTTCTGGGGTTTTGAAGCTGATGCTATTTAACACTCTAAATGTCAAAATAGCATAAGGCTGATCAAACATTTTCTTCTGTAATTAACTGATTTTTAAAGGGAGGGAATGGGGTAGAACAAGAAAGATAAGAAGGGTATTAATAACCTAGTCTGTTTTACCTTTCTGGTCCTTGTATTCCACTCATCTCAATGTACTCTTCAATTCACCAACAAAGACTTCTTCCAATAAGGTTCTCTATCTTTCTGTTCTTTGTCTTTGCACTAGTTATTGCATTTATCAGGAATTTTCACTTTCCTTATCTCTTTCCCTTATCTTTATAACTTCTTTCAAGACCCAATTCAAATTTAAAATCTTCTGTGGAATTTTTTCTACCCAAGGCTCCTGTCACTCTCAGTTTATTGTGCTTCCTCATCTGAGATTAGTTTCCATTTACTTTGTACATTTTCTTTGTGTGTACCTCATCATTTATGTGGTGTTTTCTAGAATAGAATTTGAATTCCTAAGGGGCAAGGATTGTTTTTGTCTTTCTTTGTATCCATGGATTGATTTTGTGCCTCATATATTATCACTTATTGAATATTGAATACTTTTATCCAATAATTATCCAAAGTTAAATTTGTAAAATTCTCTTTTGTTCATTTGAAAGATTTCATTTATACTCTGAAATAGTGATCAGAAGACATAGAAATTTGAAACTATTCTAGTTCCTTACTATATCTTAGACTGATAAAGATTTTGAAAGAGAGGAAACCTTGCAAATCATTCCACCCAAATTAACTGCCTTCCTTGGATTATTTTATAAATGATTGTCTCAAAGTGACATACCCAAAATCATAAAAGAAATTGAGAAGGTGAAGCCATAATACATGTAACCCTGCTAAGCCAAGCTAAGCAAAGCTTAAAAAAATTCTATTGTTTTGACATTACATTTATAGAGTATTCCTATCCTATGAGTGATCTCTTCTAAAAAAATAAAACAATTAGCTGAATCTAACAATACAGTGATCTTATTAGAAAATGCATTAAGTGATAATTATTTTCTCTCCCTTTCAGTCCTTCAAAATTTTCAAAGAGAAAGGAAAAAAAATAGAAAACTAATCTTTTATTTAACAAATAAGCATTTTCAAGCAAAATACATTGCTGAGGAACAGCTAGGTGGCACAGTGGATAGAGCACCAGCCCTGCAGTCAGGAGTACCTGAGTTCAAATCTGGCATGAGACACTTAATAATTACTTAGATGTATGGCCTTGGAGAAGCCACTTAACCCCATTGCCTTGCAAAAAACAACTAAAAAAATACATTTCTGAATTAGCAATCATCTATATATATATGTATATCCTAATAAACATAAATATAACATAACATATTATAGACATATGAATAATATTTTTTAAATTCTCTCTCTCATCCTTTGCATCCTTAATATCTATTACCTCTTTCAGAAAGAAGACTGCATGTTTCATCATCAGTCTCTTGCAATTATTGATGTTCATTCCATTGAATTCTTAAAGTTTTTTTGTTATTATAATGTTTTTGATATATAAATTGTTCACTTAGATCTGTTCATTTGACTTCTCTTCAATTTATATATTCAAAAACATTATTTTTTATAATATATTGGTGTTCTAGTATAAATTTTTTGTCTGGTTCAGCTTATTTCATTCTATTTAGGTTTACAAAAATCTTTCAATATCTCTTTACAGATATTTACTTACTTATTTCTTATACATTACATTCATATGCCCCGAAATATTTGACCATTCTGTAATCAATGGGTATCCCTTTAGTTTCCAGTTTTATAAAAAGAATATATGTATGTATATTTGCATATATATGTATATATTTGTATACATACATTTGAGTAAATGTATATTTACTTATAAAACATTTTCCATTCCTCTAATCACTTTTGGATACGTTTCACAGTTTTCAATAACTTATTATTTACAACTCCAAATTATTTCATAGTGGTTATACTCTTTCAAATCACCAATATAGCATCAATGTACTTATTTCATTATATTCTCTCCAACACTATATATTGTTCTTTTTTAATTTTTTCTATCTTATAGAATAAAATAGATGCTCAGCACTGATTATTTTACATTTTTCTGAGTAATGAATTTTGATATAACTATACATAGCTTGAATTTCTTTCTTTGAATAACTTCCAATTTATATCATAATATCATTTAACACTTTCTTATCAATTTAATTCACTTGCCTATATAACTTAGAATTGAAACCTTTGTCAGAGAAGAAGCATAACTGCAAACATCTTCTTGCATTGTTACTCTTTCAAACATAGCTTTATTATATTTACTTGTGCAAAACTTTGAATATACTTATTTTATGCCATTCTCTCCATATGTTTTTAGGAAAACCTTTCTTTGATTAATAAATCTAATATGAATTTTTATCCATATTTCATTAATTTATTTATGTAATGGCTTTTAATATATGACATATGTCCATTTGGAAATTATCTTTGTGTTAATTGTGAAGTTTTAGTCCAAATAGATTTCTTCTATACTGTTGTTTAATTTATCCCACAAGTTTTGTCAAATAATGAATCCTTATTCTACCTATGAATTAAGGTCTTTGTAGTTTATTGAATAACAGGAAACATAATATATTTGCTTCTTTATTTTAACCAGTACCAAATTATTTTGAGAATTACTACTTTGTACCACAGTTTGAAATGTGCTATTACTGGATCCTGCCTCATTCTCAATATTTAATTTACTTTTCATTTTTGTATACTTTTTTTAACCTCCATATTAACTTCATTATTTTTTCCTAATTATGTCAAATAATGCTTTAGTGGTTTAGTAAGGAACTGAATAAGTAAATTTACTTTGGTAACATTGTAATTTTTTATTTATAGACTCATCTTATTCATTACCAATTGATATTTTTCAATTATTTATAAATGTATTTATTTTTAAGTAACATTTTAATCAGTATTGATGCAATTATCTTTATTTTTAAAATTTAATTTAATTTTTCCCTAGTTACATGCACAAACATGTTTCAATATCCACTTTTAAAACTATAAATTCCTAATTCTGTCCTTCCCCCCACCTCAATCCTCCTCATTGAGAAAGCAAGTCATTCTATATAGGTTAGAAATATATAATTAAAAAAATACCATAATAGCCATGTTGCAAAAATATGCATACATCCCACCAAAAGAATGTAGAAAAACCTCAAGAAAAATGTAAAAAAAAAAAAATAGTTTGATTCAATCTGGATTCAGACACCATCAGCTCTACCTTTGGGGTGGATAGTATTCTTGGTTGTAAGTCCCTCAGTATTGTCTTGGGTCATAGTACTGCTGAGAAAAGGTAGGTAATTCACAGTCAACCATTCTACAGATTTTTCTGTTACTTGGTTTATAGTATATTTCCCATTGTACCTGCTCATGCAAGTTTTTTACTGAGTGCATTCTGTTCATCATTTCATCATAAACACTTAGCACAATTTACACAGTTATTTCCCTACTGATGGGTATTCCCTTAATCTCTAGTTCCTTGCCACCAGATGATATAAATATCATGATACATATATGTCCAATGCCTTCCTGTTTTTTTATTTCTTCTGTAATATGGACTTAGTAACGGCCCTGCCAGGTCAAGGCTTTTATGGCACTTTGGACAGAGTTCCAAATTGTTCCATAGAATTGTTGAATCACTTTACAACTCCTCCCCAAAATGCATTAATGTCTCATTTTCTCGACATCCCCTCTAACATTAGCAATTTTCTTTTTTGGTTCTATTAGACAATCCAATAAATATATGGTAGTACCTCAGAATTTTTCCAACCCACATTTCTCTTATTAAAGAGAGATGGGACAGTTGTTTTGAAAAAATGATTTAAGTAGAACGCATTGATAACCTCATCTGAAAACTGTTAATATCTTTTCAGGATATATATATATATATATATATATATATATATATATATACATATATGTGTGTGTATGTAATTCTTCTATCTTAAAATAGTAATTTTTATATATTATTTTGTTGCAATTTTAAGTCTTTTTTTCAAATTTCTATCTCTTGTAGATTCAAGAACAATTTTATAATAAATATAAACTGGTCATGAACTGTGTGTATTTATATCCTGAAAAAAAATTTGATGTTTCAATGAATTTTAAGTCATTCAATAGTTCTATAAGTGCACCATCATCTTACCTCCAAAAAGAACAGTAGTATTTCTTCTTTATGACTAATTGATTTTTACATATCTAATGCTACATTAAATAGTATTAGAAAGTATAAACATCTTTGTTTTATACTTGATTTATTGGAAAAGTTCTGGTTTATCCCTCCCCATTAAGTCTAAGAATGTATCTTAATTTTAAATACAAAGTGTTTTAATAGTTTGAAAACAAAAAGTCCATTTATTCCTGGAAGGTTGCATTTTGAACCTGTTAACAGAATTGAACACTATATCTTATCAAAATGTATTCAAAATCTATTTACCTAATTATATGATTTGTGTCAATGATATAAATATAGTAAATTAAATTTATAATTCGTAATTTTCTTAATATTAAACCATATTTATAGTATGAATGAACCTGTTCATATTTTATATTTGTGATACAGTTTAATTGATGACTAAATAACAAAATGCAATAAAATAGGAATCTATCAAAGAATTCCCTAAGAATATTGCTTTAAAATAATTTCTATCAGCCCTTACAAGGGTAAAATTATTTGAGGTTTATACCAAAATTTGGAATTTTTACTCAAAAAATTGCCTGTATCCATATATTGTTTCAACATCAGTTTTGCAAAGCACTTTATACACATTAGCTCTTTTGATTCTTATAACAACTGATAGGTAACATAATTATTCTGAATTTTAGAGAAAGGGGAATTGAAAATAAGAGAATTGAATGATGTTCATGTAGCTAATGAAGTGATTAGGACTGAATTTCAACTCAAGTCTCTCTAACTTCAACAGTAACACTTTATCCACTTTGTCTCCCATTTACCTAAGAATTGCATACACAAGACCAATGTTTGATGGAAATCAGACATGGAGTATAACCCACATACTCCCATGGAAATCCACATACTTTCAAATACCCCTTTCTCTTAGCACAGAGGGAAAAATAAGATTTGTATTAGTAGAGGGAATAATTCTATATGATGGGCATCCTGGTAAAACATGACCAATTTCCTCTATGTATCCTTAAACTATATGTAATGCTATAAGTTCTTTTGATTCTAGATGCAAACATCTGTTCATCCTCTTAAGATTTTTATTTTCTAAAATCTCTTCTTTTACTTGTTTTTTTATTTTCTTAGCAGTGTTATTTATTTTAATGTTATAATTTTCTGCATATTTGAGTTGTTCTGTTCTGTCTTGCATTATTTCAAAGTTCTGCATTTTTTCAATTCCTGTTTCAATTGAGTTTTTTAGGAAACAGTGTTGTCAAGGGCTAATGGCAACTCAGTAACTGACATGTGCCCAGTATCATCTTCCTGATATCATCCATACCCTAATCTGCTTGTCACATAACATTTTCTCCTCCTTTCCTTCTTGTGCTTGTTCTCTGATTCTAAGTGAATAAGTATCAATAAAACAAGCTTGGGAGCACTGAAAGGTCAGATAGTTTCAATAGAGCTTGGATTACAAGGCCAAGTCTAATATAGACAGAGAAACAGAGTCCAGTGAATATGAAAAAGAAGCCAGAAGAGCAAATTTGAGCAGGTGTGAAGAAACTGGCCTTGAAACTGATTAAAATAATTTCCATGACTAAATAATAAGTGGACAGAAAATAAATACATAAAGGTGGCCATCATGGCTCTTTTCTCAATCAGGCACCTCTGGGAACATATTCAACATGCTTACCTATTTATTTAACTCACATAATAAATATATTTATTTGAGTGTTTGGGTGTGGGGGGAAGTTAGCAATTGGTCTCCTCTTTGATATTTCAGTTAGTTGATGTATTTAAATATTAATGAGGGGGGGGTTGATAGCCTTCAAATAATTTTGAGGAATATTTCTACTTTTTTTGTTATATTATTGACTCATTCACACTTTCATTTCAATAAAACTCCATCTTTTTATATAAACATAATTGATAAGATGGATTATAAATATCCATGTTAAAGTTATAAATTTTAAAACAAGTTAAATAGTTGTCTTGATTTCTTTTATTTTTATGCAGAAAGAAAATAACAAAATCAATGAATTGGTAATAAATAGAAAGATAATGGATTAATTGCATATATATTTGGAATGAAATTTCATCTTCAATTTTAAGATCTGGAAAAAAATAGAACTGCCAAGATGCTGGTGTGGCTGATGTGCTCCTGGAGATTTTCCCTACCAAAGGTAAATGAATCCTCTAATCTAACATTCACACTACAGATCCCATTGAGAAAAAGAGAAAATTGAAAGAACTTTTCAGACTTCCAACCAAGATGGTGGAGAGAATTCAGGCACAGTTCTAAAGCCTCCTGAGCTTTCCCCATCTATGCTATGAAACAAACCTCTTAACAAAAATCCAATCCACAAATGCAGAAAGAACATTTTCCTCAGGATTTGTTTTCCCCTGTGCTGGGTGAGTCTGGCCACAGAGGGCAGATCAGCAGCGGATCAGCCTGATTAGGGAGGGGTTGGAGCCCCAGGAGCCTGAGGGCCCAAGAGCCAGACCTGCTTGATCATCAGGGCTAGAGCCTGGTTGACCATGGGGTCTTAGGTCAACTAGTGAGCAGAGATATTGGTGCTGGTGCTAACCCTTGGGAGCTTGCCAACAGGAAGGGGGGTAGGGGGGAGTTCCAGAGCAGAAGAGCTATGAGCATCATCCTTGGGCTCCTTAGGTCTGAGGAGCTCGTATCCATTGCAACTGAGACTTCTTGCCAGAACAGACACAATTATAGATTATTTCTACCCCAGGCATAGGTGTGTGAGCAGAAGAACCAACTCAGCTGACAATATGGAGAGGGATGACCTCAACACAGGGTAGAGCCCACCATTGAATGAAGACAAAAGTATTTAACAGCTTCAATCACTCCCTCCAGGCTAAGGGAGTAGGCCTCAATCAAGGTCATAGACACTCCAGAGAAAGCAACCAGCACCTCCTACTGGCCAGCCAGAGAAACTGCACTCAATGAGTTAAGCCCCTAGGGATCCCAATACCAAACCTCTGTGAATCAGCCCCTCCCCAACTCAAGGTATTAGCAAAATGAAGAAAGGTCGGTGGAAAGGTGGATATACAGAAAAATTCTTGGAAGGCAAAGACCCTAACTCAGAGAGACCTAGAACCTCTGAGGAGAATATGATCTGGTCTCCAGCACAGAAAAGCTTCCTTGAAGAAATAATGGAGTTTAAAAATCAATTGGAAAATTTGGGAAAAGAAACCCAAGAGATGATTAACACCTTGCAACAAGAAAACAAATCATTGGAAAATACAATTGGACAAATACAAAATGAGAGTAATTCACTAAGATCCTCAATTGGGCAAGTGCAAAAAGAAAATAATTTTCTCAAAACCTCAATTGATCAAATGGAGAGCTGTTTCAAAAATAGAATTGACCAGTTGGAAAAGGATTTGCAAAAAGTAAACAAAGAAAACTCCGCTCTAATAAAAGAATAGAGTCTGTTGAATTCATAAGACAGTGACAGCCTGTTAAACAAAACCAAAAAATTGAAAAAAAAATAGAACAAAATGTAAAATACATCACCAGCAAAACCATTGAGCTTTAGAACAGATTGAAGAGGGACAACCTGAGAATTATTAGTCTTCCTGAAAACATTGAAGAGAAAAAAAATCCTGGACTTAATACTACAGGATTTAGTATGGAAAATTGCCCTGATATCATGGAACCAGAGGACAAAATAGTTATTGAAAGAATATATCGATCTTTTCCAGAAAGAGATAGTAAAATGAAAACACCAAGGAATGTTGTGACCAAATTCCAGAACTATCAGATAAAAGAGAAAATCCTAAAAGCAGCCAGAATGAAACAATTTAAATACCAAGGAAACACAGTAAGGATTATGCAGGACCTGGCTGCAACAAAATTAAGGAATCAAAGGGCCTGGAATGAGATATTCCAAAGAGTACCAGAACTTGGAATGCAGATAAGAATCCACTATGCGGCAAAACTGAGCCTTCTCTTTCAGGGGAAAAAGATGGATATTTAACAAAATGGAAGACTTATAAAAATTCATGATGAAAAAAACAAAGCTAAATAGAAAATTTGGACATTACACAAGATTTTCAAGAGACACATAAAAAGGTTTTGGGGGGGGTAAAGGGAAAAAAATGCTATCCAATAAAATGAGACTGGTTATATCCCTACTTGGATGAGAGACTCTAATTAAATGCTCAAGAACTGTAACTCTATTAAAGAGAATAAACCTAGCCAGAAGTGATGGATATTCAGGATTTTCTATGACTTAGAGAGAATGATTTAAAAACATTTCCTCCTTAAAAAGGGGGACAAGAAGGAGAAGGGAGGTAGGAGGGGATTGAATGGGGTAAATCTCATTACATTAAGAGGTACAAAAGACTTACTGTATTAAAGGGGAAGAAGGGAGGAGATGAGAAATACCTGAATCTTCCTCTCATTAGACTTGGTTTAAAGTTAACTTACACACACAAACATACACACACACACACACACACACACACACACACACACACACACACTCAGTTAACTTATAAAACATTTTACCTTCCAAGTATTAAAAGGGGGAAATGGGAGGGACATGGAGAGAGGGAGGGGGAGAGAATAAAGGGAAATAAGAGAAGGAAGGGAAGGGAAGAGGGAAAAATGTAAAGGGGAAAGAAAGGGGAGGGGGTCAATATAGGAGGGCAAACACACTGAAGAGAATGGGATTCAGAAACAAAATACTTGGGGAATATATATATACATATATATATATATATATATATATACATACATACATATATATATATATGTAGGGGAAAGGGGGAGAAAATACAAACAGAAGGAAGATATAATGGAGGGCAATAAAGAGGTAGCAATTATAACTTTGATTGTGAATGTGATGAACTCTTAAACATAAGCAAATAACAGACTGGATTAAAAACCAGAATCCTACAAGATACTGCTTATAAGAAATTCATTTGAAGCAGAGAGATACATGGAAAGTAAAGGTAAAAGGTTGAAGCAAAATATATTTTGCTTTAGCTGAAGTGAAAAAAAGCAGGGGTAAGCAATCCTTATCTCAGACAAAGCAACTACAAAAATAGTATTAAATGAGATCCTCCAAAACTATATATATATATATATATATATATATATATATATATATATATATATACACACAATGGGATAGCCTTCAAATTCTTAGATGAGAAGCTGAAAGAACTACAGGAAGACATAGACAACAAAACTGTACTAGTGGAAGACCCCAACCTCCTGCTTTCAGACTTAGATAAATTGAATCATAAAATAAACAAGAAGTTAAGGAGGTAAATACAATGTTAGGAAAAACCTAGATATGATAGACTTATGGAAGAAATTGAATGGGGATAGAAAGGAATATACCTTTTTTCTGTAGTACATGACACACAAAAATTGACCATGTACTAGGGCATAAAAACCTAATAATTAATTGCAGAAGGTCAGAAATTGTGAATACATCTTTCTTAGATGATATTGAAATAAAAATCATATGCAATATTGGTCCAGGGAGATATAGACCCAGAAATGATTGGAAACTGAATAACCTCATTTTAAAGAATGAGTAGATCAAACAACAAATTATAGAAGAAATTAAATATTTAATCCTAGATAATGACAATAATGAAACAATATACCAAAACCCATGGGTTTCACTCAAAGCAGGTGTCAGGGGAATATATTATATCTTTAAATGCTTACATGAATAAATTAGAGAAAGAGGAAATCATTGAACTAAATATGCAACTAAACAAATTAGAGAAAGAACAAATTAAACCCCCCCAATTAAATACTAAATTAAAAAATCCTAAAAACTAAAGAGAAGTTAATAAAGTTGAAAGCAAAAAAAAAATATTGAATTAATAAATAAAACCAAGAGTTGGTTTTATGAAAAAAACAATAAAATTGATAAACCTCTGGTCAATTTGATTAAAAAAGGAAAGATGAAAACCAAATTGATAGTATCATAAATGAAAAGGGTGAACTCACCACCAATGAGGAGGAAATTAAAATAATAATTTTGAATTATTTCACCCAACTCTATGCCAATAAATTTGACAATCTAAATGAAATGGATGAATAATTACAAAAATATAACTTGTCCAGCTTAAATAAAGAGGAGATAAAATATCTAAACAACCCTATCTCAGAAAAAGAAATTCAACATACTATCATTGAACTCCCTAAGAAAAAATCTCCAGGGCCTGATGGATTCACAACTGAATTCTACCAAACATTTAAGGAACAACTGGTTCCAATTCTAAATAAAATATTTGGAAAAATAGGGAAAGACAGAACTCTGCCTAACTCCCTCTATGATGCCTATTGGCGCTGGGACCTAAAACAGGAAGTGTTATAACAGAATGAAAATTATAGACCTGTCTCCCTGATGAATATAAATGAAAAAATCTTAAATAAATTCTTAGCAAAATGATTACAACAAGTTATCACAAGGATAATTCATTATGATCAAGTAGGATTTATCCCAGGAATGTAGGGTTGTTTCAATATTGGGAAAACTGTTAGTATCATTAATTATTTCAACAAAAAACCTATCAGAAATTATTTGATCATATCAAGAGATGTTGAAAAAGCTTTTGACAAGATACAGCACCCATTCCTACTAAAAACACTAGAGAGTGTAGGAATCAATGTTCCTTAGAATAATAAGCAGTATCTATCTGATACCATCAACAAACATTATATTCAACAAGGAGAGGCTAGAGGCATTCCCAATAAGATGAGGAGTAAGACAAGGATGCCCATTATCATCACTACTATTCAATATCATATCAGAAGTATTACATTCAGCAATAAGAGAAGAAAAAGAAATTGAAGGAATTAGAATTGGGGAGGAAGAGGAAAAACCTCTCACTCTTTGCAGATGACATGATGGTATACTTAGAGAATCAAAGGAAATCATCCAAAAAAACTACTGGAAACAAATAGCAACTTTAGCAAAGTTGCAGGATATAAAATAAACCCTCATAAATACTCAACATTTCTATATATGACTTGTAAGATACATCAGGAAGAACTACAAAGAGAAATCCCATTCAAAGTAAACTAAAACAATCTAAAATACCAAGCAGACTCAGAAAATTTTTGAAAACAATTACAAAACACTTCTCACACAAATAAAATCAGATTTAAATAACTGGGCAAACATCAATCATTCATGGATAGGTCGAGCTAATATAATAAAAATGACGATTCTACCAAAAGTAAACTACCTGTTTAGTGCCCTACCAATCAAAATTCAAAAAAAAAACCTGGTAAATAAATTCATATGGAGAAATAAAAAGTCAAGAATTTCCAGGGATTCAATGAAAAAAAAAGTGCAAGAGAAGGTGGCTTTGCCCTACCAGATCTAAAATTATATTATAAAGCATCAATCATCAAAATTGTCTGGTACTGGCTAAGAAATAGAGTGGTGGACCAATGGAATAGGTACAATAGCAGGAAATGATTATAGTAATCTGCTGTTTGATAAACCCAAAGAATCCAGCTATTGGGATAAAAACTCTCTCTTTGATAAAACCTGCTGGGCAAATTGGAAGTTAGTATGAAGGAAATTTAGATTAGACCAACACCTCACACCCTAAACCAAGATAAGATCCAAATGGACTCAGGATTTAGACCTAAAAAACAATATTATTAGCAAACTAGTCCATCAAAGACTAGTTTACTTGTCAGATCTATGGAAAGGGAAGCAGTTTATGACTAAGGAAGAGATGGAGAACATCACTAAAAACAAACTAGATGATTTTGATTACATTAAATTAACAAGCTTTTGCACAGACAAAACCACTGTAACCAAGATCAAAAGAAATGTAGTAAACTGTGAAACAATCTTTACAACTAGTATTTCTGATAAAGTACTCATTTCTAAAATGTACAGAGAACTGAGTCAAATTTTTTTTAAAAAATCCATTCCCCACTTGACCAATGGTCAAAGGATATGCAAAGGCAATTTACAGATTAGGAAATCAAAGCAATCTAGTCATATGAAAAAATGCTATAAATTATTAGTTATTAGAGAAATGCAAATTAAAATATCTCTGAGGTACCACCTCATACCTCTCAAACTGGTCAATATGACCAGAAAGGACAATAAACATTGTTAAAAGGGTTATGTGAAATCTGGGACACTAATACATTGTTGATGGAGCTGTGAATTTATCCAACTTTTCTGTAGAGCAGTCTGTAACTATGTCCAAAGGGTAACAATAATGCACATACATTTTGATCCAGCAATTCCACTACTAGGCCTATACCCTGAAGAGAAGATGAAAAAGGGTAAAAACATCACTTATACAATAATATTTATAGCTGCTCTGTTTGTGGTGACAAAGAATGGGAAATCAAGTAAATATCCTGGTGAGGGGGAGTGAATGAGCCTTACTATCATCAGAATTGGCTCCAGGGGGTGACACCATAGATATTCAATTGGGTACAAAAATTCATCTTACCCTAGAGGAAAAAAGGAGAGGAAAATGATGGAAGAAAGGGAGTGAGGGGATTGGTGATAAAAGGGAGGGAAGACTGTGGGAGAGGGTAATCAGATGCAAAACACTTTTGAGGAGGATCAATGAAAGGAAAGAGAGAACAGAATAAATGGTACTGGGGAGAAATAGGATGGAGGAAATACAGTTAGTAATAGAAAATGAGAAAAAAATATTGAAACAAGCTTTTCTGATAATGATCTCATTTCTCAAACATAGAGAACTGAGGAAAATTTATAAAAAAATAAGATCCATTTTCCAATTTAAAAGTGATCAAGAGATAGCGACAGTTTTCAAATGAGGTTATCAGTGCAATCTATTTAAATCATTTGCAAAAAAAATTCTAACTTATTATTGATAGGATAAATGTGATTTGGAAGAATTTCGAGGTACTACCGTGTAACTATTGGATTGGCTAATAGGTCAAAAGAAGAAAATGACAATTGTTGGAAGGGATGTAGGAAAATTGAGACATGGATACACTGTTGGAGGAGATGTGAAATGATACAACAGTTCTGTAGAGCAATTTGGAATTATGCCCAAATGACTATAAAATCCTTAGTGAAAGGAACAACTGTATCACAGTCTCTTAAATGTTCCATAGAATAGCTTCTAAATTCTCTTCTAGCTCTAAATATATTACCATGATTTACTTGTCATGAAATGTCAAGATTTGTCAAAACTACATTGTTATATAGCTCTGAGGTTCTCATAAAATAGTAAAGGCTTCCATTTTTTGACTAAGGGTTATAAAACACTTTTTTATAGGTAGGTAGGTGGGTGGGTAGGTAGGTAGGCAAAGGTTTTGCCAACTCTTTAGCCTAGCAGTACAACTGCTAGGTCTATATCCCAGAAAAGATGAAATATGGGAAGAAAGAACCTATTTGTATAGGTATATTTATAGCAGCTCTTTTCTACTGATGGGCAGTTAGACACTGAGGTGCCTATCGACTAGGGAATTACTGAATAAATTGTGATATTTGATTGAGTTGAACTGCATTTACTCATGTAAGGTTTTTACTGCATTCTGTTATGGAAAATGATGAACAGAATGCAGTAAAAACCTTACATGAGTAAATGCAATGGGAAATGTACCTTAAACAAAAAAACCCAACAATATTGCAAGATGATCAACTGTGAGTGACCTACCTTTTCTCAGAAATGCTGTGACCTAAAAGAATTCTGAAGGGCTTATGATCAAGAATATTATTCATCTCAAAGAGAGAGCTGAATATCTGAATATAGATTAAAGTGTACTTTTTCCACTTTATTTTTCTAGAGATTTCTCTTTTTTTTGGGGTGTGGGGGGTATATTTACTTTTACAACATGACTATTATGGTAATATTTTTCATGACTACACATTTTTAAGCTATATAAAGTATCTTGCTCTCACAATGAGGGGGAGTGAGGTGGGAGGAAGGAAGAGAATTTGAAACTCAAGATTTTTAAAATGAATGTTGAAACTTTTTTTGCATGTAGCCAGACAAAAAGCAATAAATTAAATAACCAAGAAAGTTGGAGTAAAGAGTCATGGGACATTTGAAGACAAACTAAAAATGAGAAAGAGCTTCTTTGGACAGTGGGGAAAGAGCTAACTGCAAGTTGGTTCTTTGCAATATCACCTATTCTGGGTCAGTGAAATCAGCATAGCTTGATTAGGGGATTCTTTACTTCTTAATGAGCAGTGCTCTTCAATTTCCCATACTAGATGATTCTCACACAAAATGAAATTGTGCCAACTCCAATTCTTACTTTAGGTTTATTTTTTACTGACCAATGAAAAGTGACAAGGTTTCTTACTATGCCCACTGAGAATAATAATCACTTCTTACAATGTATAGTAAAGGTACCACCCTGTTATATACTTTTCATTCAATAAAATTTCTTGAAATAATATAGTATTTTACAAACTAAGACAGTGAAAGATGGTTCTCCTACCACCTTATTTTCATAAGTGCTCATCTTGTTTCTGATTGAATGCTAAAATGCCAAAGATATAAATTTTGAAAACCATCTAATCCAACACACTTGCTTCTCTTTCCCTTTCTTCTAAATGATAAACCTGAGCCCTTTACTATTTTATACAAAAAAAACTTAGAGCTATATATTTTATACTGTTCCATCAAGTACATATGCCACAATTTATTAAGTCATTCTCCAATTGATGGAAGTCTTATAACATCCTTCAAGAGTTGTTATAGTTGAAATATCAAGAATCCTTTGACCTGGATGATCAAATTTAGATGTAAATTATCTAGTATAGCTATGCCCCTTATATATTATGGATGATTAAACTGTAAGCCAGAGTGAGGGAAAGGGATTTGCTCAAAGTTCATATGTGGCATTAAAAAGAATTCAAATCCAGATTCTCCAACTGCAAACCCAGTTCCTTTTCCTCTGCATTATATTGACCATGCCTAGTAATGAGCTTCTCAAAAGAGGTAGGCTACTATTCAGAAGATAACCAAAAATTCCATTATCCAGAATCAAACTCATAATACATTCATCTTTATAATTATCAGAGCTTGAACACCACTATTCTAGCCATGAAGTCACCTCTGAGTTATGATGAGGAATCATAAAATTCACTGCTTGAAAGTACTCCTGAGGTTCAAAAACTCACATATTTAAGATTCTTTTTCCTCACAAGAAAAAATAAGAATTTGGAAGAAAGAAGAAAGAGACTGGACTAGTTGATTTCTAGAATCTTTCTAATCTAACTCTTTCCATTTATCAAACAATCAAACAAAAAAAAACCCTATAAAAACCACACATACAATTTAATAGATTCTAATGAGTTACTGTACTGTCCCTTAAAAGAGTAATCAATTTAGACTGGTATTCAAATTATGACTCTTTATCTAGGCTATTTCATGGAAGAAAGTATATTATCAAGTACACCTGGCAGGAGAAGATACCAGATACTAAGGTCCTTTCTTGACCTAAACTGCCTAGCAATCCAGTGTTACTACAGAAAGTACAAATATGATGGGCTGGAAATGTTAGAATGCCAGGTGAACTCTTGCTAAAAAGAAAATTCTATGGAGAACTCACTCAGGATGAGTGCTCACAAAGGGGTCGGAAGAAGCAATAGTGCTAGCAAGACCTTTAGAATTGATTGCATAGCATGAGAGAAACTGGCACAGGACTACCCATCATCGCATTCCCCCATCATTGAGGGTGCAGCACTCTATGAGGAAGTAGAACTGAAGCAATTCAAAGGTAAACATGACATCTATTTTAGAGTACCCACTTCAAGTTTTTCAAATAGATCATTTGTGCCCAATCTATGGTAAAATAGCAAGAACCCTACACACACACACACACACACACACACACACACACACACACACACACACACACACATTTAAACACAATATTGTGAGGTTTTAGCATTTAAAATAATTTTGATTTTTTTTCTTAGAATTTTGTTAGAGATAACAATATTTATAAGGCCTTTATTAATTGTTGAGGGTGTCAGAATTCTTGGCTCAAGAATCTACTCCAAAATTTAGGAAAATAACACTCAGAATCATAAAATAACAGGAAAGTGAAAGAATTATAGGAATAATCTAGCCAAACCCCTGTCTGTACAGAAATCCTCTCTATAAAAAACAACCCACTACCCAATGAATACAAATCCAACACATCCTTAAACATTAAGCTGTTGTTCTACATAAATTTTTTTCGACTATCTTCAGGTTGAAGTGAGTCCTTGATTTCTTATTCCCTTGTTTGCCATTCCTAATGATTTATGTCATTCTAATTTCTTTTTTTGTGGTGAAAATAATCTTATTTGAATTCAACTCTGAATTTTGATAGAATTTTGCTTTCCATTGACTGTACTTTAGTGAGAAAGCTTCAGAACTCAATTTATCATATACTATTGAAAATGTTGAGGGAACTTGAGTCCTAAGAAAAAAGCCTCTATGGAGTTAGCTTGTGATGTTTCTAGTTTCTAGAACTGGGTTATTATATTAATAAAAACTGGCAAAAAGTTACATATATTAACTCATTTGCTAGAACTTCAATAAAAGAATAAAGATGGAATGGCTAGGTGGCACAGTGGATAAAGCACTGGCCTTGGAGTCAGGAGTATCTGGGTTCAAATCCGGTCTCAGACACATAATAATTACCTAGCTATGTGGCCTTGGGCAAGCCACTTAACCCCATTTGCCTTGCAAAAACCTAAAAAAAAGAATAGAGATAATTAAAGAAGACTTTTTTGCAGGGATCATGCAATCTAAAGGATCACAAATGATAGGATAATAGATTTAAATTTGTAACAAATTTTAATGATCATCTGGTTTAACTTGCATTTTTCATAGATGAGTAAAATGTGATCCCGAGAAATTAAATGATATTAGAATATTCATTTAAAGCTATACAAATAGCTAGCAGCAAAGTCAGGACTGTGGTGCTTTGAGAACCAGAAAAACAAAACAAAAGTTCCAAGCTGTCTTTGTGGAAATCTAATGCATATGACAAAGCTTCAATAGAGTTACAAGGTTAATATGCAAAGGGAAGAGGTTTAGATTTCAAGTTGGAAGATCTGAGTCCAAATCCTTGCTATGCAGTTTGCTAGCTATGTGTCCTTGGGCAATTCATTTTTCTTGACTCACATTTTCCTCATTGTACTATATGACTTACATCTTTCTATGTCTGATCATTTGTCCAGTATATAATCAAATCTATAATCCTTCCAGAATCTGTTTTCAGTTTTCCATAAAAAAAATTAGTGCTGAGTTATTGAACAATTTCCCCCTTTCTGCTGAACTAAGTGTCTAGATAATTTTATTATGAAAGTACCAAGAGAAAGAAAGATTCAAATTATAGGATCCATTCCTGGGGTAGGATAGAAACAAAATAATTTGATTGATTCATAGATGTGAGGAATACTGCTTCTAGGATATTTCCTTGTAATCCCAATGGTTAAAATATTAAGTAATATGTTCCTCATCTTTACTGTTTGTTTTAAATGTAATTGATTTTTTAAAATTTGAATCTAAAAAAAAAAGACAAGGGTACCAGACCAATGACAACACCTGGGAGTAGTAGGGAAAGTATGGTTCTATCTTAAAATAAATTGGCACACAATTGCCTATAGTTATTTGTCCTATTAGATTTTAAGAATGGTATCATTTATCAACTTTGAAACAATAATATTATAGTCATTGAATAATTAAAATATTTAATAAATTTCGATATTTCTTAAATTGAATTCTCACATTCAGAATGCATTTGCTCAATGGACATCACTTACTAAATATACCTTAATCTTAAAGAATACTTGAATGAAATAAATCTATGAGCTATATAAGAAAGACCATATAGTAACAACTGCATAGTAAAAGTACATCCACATGAAACAGATATGGAATATGAAATACATGGTGCAGTTAAAGGAGATCAAATTAACAAGGTTCAGAGTCATAAACCAAAATGCAGGATTGAAAAATAAATGAGAAAGAGAATAAACTAAGAAAGATAGTGGTTAAAGGATATCACTAGATGAAAGCATCAGTATTCCATAAATCTTCATCTCCTAGAGGACATTAACAAATTTATTTCCAAGTACTTTTAATTTATTAAATATTAATTCATTGGAATGGCCTGCATTC
This sequence comes from Macrotis lagotis, assembly GCF_037893015.1. Taxonomy (NCBI): domain Eukaryota; kingdom Metazoa; phylum Chordata; class Mammalia; order Peramelemorphia; family Peramelidae; genus Macrotis; species Macrotis lagotis. Next base: position 108,843,284 of record NC_133660.1, read on the forward strand.
TGCATAGAAATTTAATTTTCTCTTTAGAAGACAATGATGTGCAGCAGTAGTCCCCCAGTAGGGTTATGCTCACAGTAGTTATTCAATTTTAGGCTTCACTGTTCTTTCTAGCAAGTGCCTTCAGTTTCTATTCACCAAGAGGGAATTTTGTTAAGAATTAATTACTTACAAAAGCATAAATTTCTAAATACAGCACATCATAAGTTGCTTAGCAACAGCTCTTAAGCTTGAAGCTTAATTTTGCCTGTTAGCTCTGAACTAACTAAAAGATAGTATTTATGCATTATTTGATCTTACTTTACCAGTTCATAACTAGATGTGTTTTCTGTCATCTATGCATATTTTCATAACTTTTGCTCTAAAGTAGTGTGTGATCATTATTTTCACTCAGTTCAAAACTCTCCCAGTAAGTAACAACAATAAGGATACAATTTAGATTATAAATGAGCTGACCCAATACTTTAAGCAAAATTAATTCAGTAGCAAAAATATTTTTAAAGTATAACATTTTCTAAGATACATCCACAGCTGGAGAGGATGTACCAAAATAGAATGTTAATGGCCATTTTCACATTATTTCCAGCACAACTGAAAGTTAGAACATTCACATGAACATCTGTTCTGTCAAAATGTCCAGGAATCTTAGAGATTAGAGGGAGCTCAAGACCATATGATTTTGGAAATGAGTATCTAAAATTACTTTCTTGGATGTCAGGAGTATAACTACCATGAATATAGTCTCACTTACCTGGCTGTGAATGATAGTAACAGAATGAAGTTGGATCTTATTTAATTTCCACAATAAGAAAATAAAATTTGGGCGTGGGGTAGTGTTTATCAGTCTAATTTTAAATTATTCTATAATGAAATAGATCAACTTATAATTTGGATAAATCATAACTGAATTTTTAAGGCATTTCTTATTTCCATGACATTTTAGAGATGATTAACTATAAAAATGACATTCTTCATTTGCCACTATCATTGTAAAAATAATAAATGTTTACACTTTCTATAGATTTAAATTCCAATATTATTCAAATTTTTTATTCAATAGATATAAAAATCCAATATTATTGAATTTTTTATATTTTTATTCTCTGTGGCAGAAAAAATCAATTCAATTGGACCATAAATTCAGAGTTGCTGAATAAGATTGTTAGTTCTTAACATATTTCTTTTCTTAAAATTTTAATTTTCTAATAAACATTCTATCCATCCTACTCCTTTCACCAATTGAGAATAAAATAAAAAACAAAGCCCCTATTACAAATATGTAGGATTAAGCAAAACGGTTACTTAGTTTTGCAAAGTGTTTTTCTTTTCAATAGTATAAACTGCTCTAGTATTTTAGGTATACTTTTAATAAGTTCATTTAAATTTCCCAGGTTTCTCTTAAAACATCCATTTCACCCTTTTTTTCTCAGCACAACATTATTTCATCTCATTTATTTACCATAATTTGTTCAATTATTTTGCAATATGAGTGCCTCCTTAGATTCCTATTCTCTGCCATATTTATTGTTTATATAATATTTATATATTGTTTATATAAATATATATATATATTGTTTATATAAAATTCTTCATGAACAACAAATCTTCCTTTTGACTATCGACTCTATTTGCTTAAGATCATCAATAGAAAAGATCATTTGAGATCTTTCATCTAATTTGATTCTTGCCTATAATTCTTGCTGATTCTAGAGTTCATAGTGTACAAATATATCATCTCTCCAAAATAAAATTAACCTCCTTATTCTTTTTATTTTCTTTTGGTTTTTGCTGCTGTTGGTTTTTGGGCAACTCTTTGATTCTTAAATTTTCTTTCATTAACCATTTTCTAAGAAATTTGCTTTGGATATGAGATTTCTTATATTATGTAATTATGCCAAAGATTTATTAAATTGTCTATGCATTTGGCCCCAGAAATACCTATGTCTTTTTCCAAATAATATTAGGGAAAAGGGAAAGAATCTATATGTTCCAAGTATTGATAGCAAATCTCTTTATGATGGCAAAGAACTGGAAATTATGGAGGGAAATTGGGAAAGGGCTGAACAAGCTTTTTTTTTAACAATTGAGATGGAAGCCTAATGTGTTGTAAGAAATAATGAGTTTTCACATGCTAGACCAAAGTAAAGATCACACCCTAAAACAAAAGGATTTATACATAAAGAGCAAAACCATAGGTCAATTAATTTATCAAGAAATACTCTATCTGTTCGATCTGTCAAAAAGCAAGAAATGTATGACAAAACAAGAAATAGAGTACATTATAAATTGCAAAATGAATGATTTTGACTATAATGAATTAAAAAGTTTTTGCATTAATAAAACCAATGCTGACAAGATTAGAAGGAAATCAGAAACCAGAGAATCAATTTTCACAGCTAAGGATTCTGATAAAGGTCTCATTTCTAAAATATATAGAGAATTGGATCAAATTTAAAAAGTTGCAAGTCATTCCCCAGTTGATAGATGTTCAAAGGCAGTTTTCAAATGAAGAAATTAAAGCTCTATATGACCATATGAAAAAATGTTCCAAATATTTACTGATTAGAGAAATGCAAATTAAAACAAATATTAGGAACCACCTCATATCCATCAGATTCATTAAGATGACAAAAAGAGAAAAATAATCAGTGCTGGAGTGGATATAGGAGGATTGAGACATTAATGCAATGTTGGTAGAGTTGTGAACTCTACCATTTTAGAGAGCAATATGAAACTATACCCAAAGAGCAATAAAACTGATCATACCCTTTTGACCCACCAATACCAATACTATATCCAGAAGAAATAATTAAAAAACAGGAAAAATTACACACGTTCCAAAATATGCACAACAGCTCTTTTTGTAGTGGCAAAGAATTGGATATTTAAGGTATGCCTATCAATTGGGGAATGACTGAACAAATTATGGGATATCAATGTTTTGTAGGACTATTATTTTCTAAGAAACCATGAATGGTGGGATTTTAGAGAAGCAAGAAATGAATCACAGTAGCTGATGCTGAGTGAAGGAAGCAGAACTAAGAGAACAGTAACATTGTGAGTTGATCAAATTTGATTCTTGAAGCTCCTCCCAGCAGTTCAGAGAGCGAGCACAATATTGGAGACCTGTTATGGACCATGCTATCTAAATCTAGATAAGAAAAACAAAACAGAAAGAACGAAAGAAAGAACGAAAGAAAGAAAGAAAAAGAAAGAAAGAAAGAAAGAAAGAAAGAAAGAAAGAGGAAGGAAGAGGAAGGAAGGAACAAAAATAAAGAAGAAAGAAAACCCTACAGAATCTGAATGAACACTATATTCACCTTATAAAAATTTCTCTTATGTTTTTCTTTCCTATCTAATGGCTTTCTTTCTTTTGCCTTAGTCCTAGTTATTCATACTGAAAATGACTGCTTTTAAACATGAAAAATACATATGTATATATGTTAATTTTCACCAAACTCTTTGCTGTTGAGAGGTTAGGAGTGGGAAAGGAGAGTATAAGGAAATTATGCAATTTACAAATATTCATATGCATGTAGATAAATGTTGAAAAACTTTCATAACATGCAATTGAAAAATAAAATAAAATATCAATTGGGAAAAAATAAATAATGAACTTTGATGATTTTAAGAAAACATGGAGATCTTGCACAAAATAAAGAGGAGCAAAATGAACAGAACCCAGATAATGTTGTATTGAGTAGCAACAATATTTTTATAAGACCAACTGAGAACCTAAGGCATTTCCAATATTGGAAATTCCCAAATTAACTATAAAAGACCTATGAAGGAAGATGCTGTCTGAATCCGGACAAAGAACTGATAAAGAAATACATATAAGGGAGGCTAGGTGCTGTAGTAGATAGAGCACTGGCCCTGGAGTCAGGAGTACCTGAGTTCAAATCCAACCTCAAACACTTAATAATTACCCAGATGTGTGGCCTTGAACAAATCACTTAACCCAATTTGCCTTGCAAAACCTAAAAAAAAGAGAGAAAAATATATAGAGAATTATTTTACATATATATAGATATATATGCAGATATATATATATAGATATATATGTATACACACACATATATATATATATATATATATATATATATATATGCACATACACATTTGAGTCTAATGGTAGCCCATCTCTATGATAGTAAAGGGGAGAGGAAAAATCAAAAGTTATGCAGTGATTATTTTATTTTTAAAAAGGAATAGCAAGCTTGTATATAACATCTTTTCTTTCTATCCTACTAGGTTATGGGAATGCTTCTTATTCCTTTTGTTCAGAATAAAATAAATGAAATTTTTAAAAATCATAAAAAATTCAGTAGGACTTCTTTTTTTGTCCAATAGTTACCTATAGTATTGAGATTAATTATTCCTTAAATCTTTGGGAGAATTTATATGTAAATCTTAATTTACCTAAGAACTTTTTGTGTTAAGGCATTCATTTATAACTTTTTCTGTTTCTATTTCAAAAGTAGGATTATTTAGATGACAGTTTTTGTCTTCTCTTAATCCAGGTAATATATATTTCTTTAAATATTTATCTATTTCACATAGATTGTCAGTTTTGTTAGCTTCTAATTTAGCAAAATAGCTCCTACTGATTGCTTTAATTTCTTCTTTTTTCAGTGAATTTTTATCCATTTGCTCAATTATGCCTTTCAGGAATTATTTCCTTTGTGACATTTACCACCTCCTTTTATATTTGGATAATTTTATTTTTTAAGGAATTATTTTCACAATGATATATTGTACCTCTTTTATCATTTGATTAATTTTTTTATTTATTCATAATTAGTATTGTTGATCTCTTCTACAATTTACTTATTGTCTTTTCATAATTTTCTTTCCTTGTCATTTTCATATCTTCAATCAAATTTTCCTTACTACTCTTATTTGATTTTGAAATTTTTTGGATAATTTTTGGAATTTTGGGGGAGCTTGTGTTGAATTCATCCCTCCCCCCCTTGGAGATTTTGACTGTAACTTTTTTTAATGCAACTTTTTATGACATCATTGTCTTATTCTGAGTTTGAGTTTAGATTTTCCCTGTCATCCTAGAAGATTTTAGTAATCTGATTCTTTTTGTTTGTGTTTGTTCATTATTTCCTAACTTCTTTTTTGACTTTTTTTTTTGTTAAAGTTGTACTCAGTTCTTGATGTGAGGGTGGGGGTGGGGAAAAGTAATGTTTCTAAGCCTTTTGTACTACAGTTTTCAAAAATAGTTTTGGGGATTTAGAAAATTTGCATGCTTCCAAGATGATGTGTTCTCCTGAGTCTGTCCACTGTTCCTTACTCAGAAATGATCCATTGGATCACAATTGATGATGCTTTTCATGGCCCCTGATCCTTTATGACAGAAATACTTCTCCTTACCCTTTAACTCTGTCCCATATGTTGGTATAAAAATAGGATTTGTCAAATGACAGTCAATCCTATCCCCTGTGCGGGCACAAAGATCCCCTGTAATTCCTTTCTGATCAGTTACCCAATCAATTTTCCATCTCTGACTTGTGAGCTCCCAAGGCTGTTGCTGCTGCCATCCTCACCACCAAGTTCCACCACTGGTATAGCGTTCATGTTGGCTTGGTGCCAGCCTCTATCCTTATGTCAGATCTCTTCTGATGGTCGAAATTGTCTTGGACTAGAAGAATGTTTCACCTTGACCTTTTATTAGCTCTACTATTTCAGAATTAGGTTTGAGGTGCTATTTTTAAATTATTTAAATGAGCATATTGTATATAATATAATACTCTATTACAAATCTTGGTTACACCCAATTAATTTGATGTATTTCCATTTTACATAAAATTTCATTGGATCATTTATTTTTTGCTTTGCTTTGGTTTCTTTTTCCTGAGTGTATGTAACAGTTGTAGAGTATACAGGTTACAGAGTATTCATGGGGCAATAATTGACAGTCCAGAACGATTTCTGGGATTTTTAAAAGGAATGGGATCATTTGGGGGTCATCTATCAATCTATCAATCAAATACAATACTACAAGAATAGGAGTTCCTGTTTGAAATATCTTGAAACGAGTCCAAATTATTAAATCAGATAAATAGTAAGAATTTTTTCTTTCTCCAAGGAAAATATTTAAAAGGGGTTCAGAGGCATGTTAATCCTAATTAGCTACATAATAGTTATGATTCTATATATTCTATATCCATACTACATATATATGTGTGTGTTCATATGTATATGTATATATTTATTGTGCATATGTATGTATCCTACAATTCTTTATCAATATATTCAAATTATATGTGCTTTTATTGGCATGGAAAATTCTTGAAAATAACTTATCCATTTTAATCTCTCTACCTCCAATCATAGGGGATTTACTGATTTGACTAGCCAATGTTTTATTCATACATTCAAATTTTTAGTTAACTTTTTAGACTTAGAATGTAATACTTTCAGCCACAGAAACAGTATGTTCAAAATATAGACAATTATACACATTAATGCCTTCAAATCTAAATACAGTTTGGCAGTCAGTTTCTGATTCTTGATATCCATGTATTGATGACTGGATCAGAGAAAGATTTTATTCCAAGAAAATAATTGACAAAAAGCAAGAATTCACATACAAAATATTTGTAGCTACAAATTTTGTTGTAAGCAAGAACTTGTAACAATAGATGCCTAACAGCTGAGGAATGACTAAACAAATTATATGCATGATGTAATGGAATAATACTATGTTTTTAAAGGAATTGTGGGACACACACATACACAAAGTATACACATGATGAATACAGTGAAGGATCTAAAGTTTGAATAATTTAATGAAAAATTAAGTAACTAGAACCAAGAAAACAATATATACAATGACTAAAAGAGTGCAAAAAGAACCACCACAAAGCAAGAATGATATAAGTTCAAATATATATATATATGCATGTATATAAATGTGAATATATATATATGAATATGTTTATATGTGTGTATGCTTAGCTCTACAGAAGAAATATGAGAATGCATTCCTCTCTCAACTTTAATAGCTAGCACATTCTTGGGTTTGAAATATTTTTTATTGTGCCAGATTTTTTTAATGTATTAATTTATCTTTCTTGGCAAAAATATAATATATAGCACTGATGAATTCAGTCATTTTATCTTGGGATTTCCCACTATGAGTCTTGAATAATTTACTTAGAAAAATTTCTTTTGAAGAAAAATGTACTGACAGAAGGGATAAAATGGATCTCTAGACCAAGATATACAGTAATTAATACATGTCTGGTCTCAGAATGAGGGATTCAATTATTATCTTTGACATAAACTGCCAGAGAGATTACAATCAAGTTTATTCATGCTCTCATTGCTCCTAGGAACCTCTCAAAATTGTAGAGTAGGTATTGATTTGAATCAAGAGTGTCTTCACTGCATCTGCCGACATCAAATCATTAGTGTTCTCCAAACATAAATCATCATCATATAATTACTAAATTCTCCTACGTAGTTCTTTAAGATTATTAGATTCACATAAGTTGCAGATAGGCATTGAAGATTCTAAGTTGTAGAACAGTTGCAGATTTGGTAGGATGAATTTTCTCATTTGGAAACCTGTATACCACTGGGAAAACATATGGTCAATATGTAATTCTAAAATATTTTAGCTACCCAGTTCCTAATAGTTTACACTTCCTAAATATACACAATCTGGCCCATGATAATTATTTTGAATGCTTACTCATTTGAAGAGGATCCATTTATAATTATATAAAATTTATAATCAGTATCTGCAAATAGAGATACCATAGTATGATGTCCAGATGTCTGAGCTTAGTTTGATAAAGAATGAAGTCATTTAATTACCTTGTGGCTGTGGTCAAGCCATTTAATTAAGTTACTAAACTACTCTCTTACATTCACATCATATGTCCATCTGAAAAGAATTCATTATTTATGGAGGGATTTCCCACACCAAATTCTCATAATTAAGATAATCACAGAATTTTACAGTGTTGCTGCTGGAAAAGTCATACAGTTCAACTCATTTCTAAAAAGGATTCCTCAACAAAACATATTCCAGAAATCTAACCTTTGTGTGCAGACCTACAATTAGGTGGAATCAATTGCTTCTTGAGAGAGCCCAATTTACTTATGGATAGCACTAAAAGTGTGTTGTATGTATTTATGAATGTATGCATGTATGTATGAATGAATGTACACATGTATTACATGTGTCTACACACACATGGCACAGAAAGTATATGTTTACTTGCATAAAATATATAATCTCAGATACACTGAGTCATATAGTCTTGCATCTCTAGGATTATACATGATCAAGGGTACATATTTTAATAAGATTAATGCAGACAACATTCAGCGCTAATTACATAAGACTAATAATACGATGATCTCATCTAAAAGTGCAAGCATTATTTCTCATCTGCAATCCTTTCTATTTCTGAAAAATGAACAAAAATATATTTTCTCTCCCTCATATTCCTGCCATAGAAAAACAAATATCTTATAACAATTGTATATAGTCATTCAAAACAATCCCTCAATAGCTATATAGGAAAAATATATGCTTTATTTTGCAGTCTAACTCCGTAACTTCTGTTTATTGTATAGCATATTTCATAATTATCAAAGGATAATTAATAAGTTGTAATTCTTACAGATTTTAAAGTACTTTAAAATTTGACATAGCTATTATTGTATGTGTTATTTTCCTGATTCTATGAATTTCAGCTTCATCACTTACATGCATTCCTCAAAATTATTCATTTTAAAATTTTGATGTTGTGGTATATATTGATTTGGTTTTGCTGCTTTCACTTTGCAATAGTTTATATATTTCTTTTTGTGTCTTTTTAAAAAGTGAACTTTTCTTCTCAGTTCTTATAAAAAATTCAGACATTAAGGGCGGCTAGGTGGCGCAGTGGATAAAGCATCGGCCCTGGAGTCAGGAGTACCTGGGTTCAAATCTGGTCTCAGACACTTAATAATTACCTAGCTATGTGGCCTTGGGCAAGCCACTTAATCCCATTCCTAGAAAAAAGCAAAAAAAAATCAGGCATTACAACTTATTCAACATTCCTTAGTTGTTGGACATCCAATTATTTTCCAGTTTTATTTTTTACCGCAATAAAATACTTCTATGAATATATTTGTTCATAAAATATTTATTCTACTTTTTTCATCTCTTTTGAGTATTAGTCTAACTGGAATATATCAAATTCAAAAGAAACACATTCTTTAGTAACTTTTGTGTATAATTCTAAACTGCTTTTCAGAATGGCTGTACTTATTCAGAAGTTCATCAATAATGTATCAATTTGACAATTTACCTATATCTTCACCATTTATCAATTTACTTTTATTCTTATCTTTGATATGATGGATGTAAGATGGGCTCTTGGAACTCTTTAATTTGTATTTCTCTAATTAGTAGTGATGGGAGATTTTTTTTAATCTTGGCTGAAACTAATGTAGGAGTTTTCCTTTGAGAAAAATTTATGTCATCAAATTACATGAGTCATTTTCTTAAAAACTTGAATCACTTCTTCAAATGTGATTTTGGAAATGAGATTTTTATCAAAGAAATTTGCTGCAAAGATTTTTCCCAGTTGCTTTCATTTTGGATTTATGGGATTTGTTTGTGCAAAAACCCTTTTGCTTTATATAATTAAAAACTATGCATTTTATCTTATAGAATCTTTTCCATGTATTATTTGTTCATGAAATTTTCTCTCTTCTAAAAATCTGATAAATAACTTTTTACCCTACTCCTTTTAATGTTTTTATTATGATGAGATCTTTTAGATCCATTAGAGATTATCTTTGTATGAACTGTAAGGTGTTGGTCTAAATCAATTTTTTCCATTCTCTTGTACAAGTTTTTGTCAAATAGTGAGTCCTTTGAGCTTAGTAAATAATAGGATACTAAATACATAGACTTCTTTATTTTGTGTAAACAATCTGTTTCACTGATGAATTTCCATTTTTTAACTTGAACCAAATTTTTTGATAATTAATATTTTATATTAAAGTTTAGGTCTGGCCATGATAGGACTACTTAATTTCCAATTTCATAATTTTTCTTGAGATGCTTGACTCTTTTTCTTCCATATTAATTCAAATTTTTCAAGTCATATAAACTAATCCTGTGGTTATTTGATTATTCCAGTAAATAAATTAATTTGTATAGATATTATTGCCATTTATTATATTAACTTATTCTATAAATGAGCAGGTATAATTTTCCAATTTTTAAGGTCTATTTTTATTTCAGTTAATGGGTGCTTGTATGTTTATTTATAAGAATTTTGTGTCTATATTGAAAAATAAAGCTATCATTTCATATATTGCATCAAATTCAAAAGAATTTTCTTTCCTGCTAGATTTTATAGGTATTCTGTAGAAATGGAATGAGTAATAAGGATTTATCTTACATCCTAAAGGTTTGGTGAAATTTATCATTTTCAGTGAATTTTAGGGTTTTTAAATACAACATCTTACAATCTGCAAAAAGTGATCATTTTTTCTTCTATACATATACTTATCTCCTCAAATGTTTTTGCCTTATTGCTATGATGTGACAAATAGACGTTATGATAGCTTTCATCTTTGTTTTACCCCGAAAGTATTAAAAAAAATGCAATTTATCTATACTCTACCAAAAACTAGTAGCTCTTTATTTTAGTTATATTCTGTTATTTTAAGAAAAAGGATTTTTTACTCCAAAAATTTTTAATTGAGTTTTATAGCAATGTATGTTGTGATTTGTCAAAAACACTTGCCCTGTATATACTGATATAATCATAATTTCATAATTTTGTTCTTAATGTGGCCAATTAAATGTATAGTGTTCCTAATTCTATAGCATATTTGCATTTATAAAATAAATCTAAAATGTTCTTGAGGGAGGTTAGGTGCACAGTGGATAGAACACCAGCTCTGGAGTCAGGAGTACCTGAGTTCAAATCCTGCCTCAAACACTTAATAATTACCTAGCTTTGTGGGCTTGGGCAAGCCACTTAACCCCATTTGCCTTGCAAAATCCTAGAAATAAATAAATAAACAAACAAATATATAAATGAATGAATGAATGAATAAATAAATAAATAAGCAAACAAACAAACAAATAAATGAATGAATGAATGAATGCATGAATAAATAAATAGATAAATAAAATGGTCTTGAGTATGTAATTTTTGTAATATATTATTTTAGTCTATTTTCTAAGACTTTAAAATTAATAATCTGTTCATTACAAATAGTTTATATGGTATTTTTTCAAGTTCCATTCACTGCTTATGTAAAACCATATCTTTCATGAAAAGAATTTGTTAGAATTCATCTTATTTTCATTTAAAAAATAATGTATACAATATTAGATTTAAATTTTTTGACATTTGTTATTTAAATATATAAAGACCTGGATTTTTTTTCCTTTGGTAGTAAACTTAAAGACTTCTTTTTTCTAACATTGAGTCAATTAATTTTTTTTACTATCTTATTAATTTGGATGTTCTTTATTTTGTAAATTTATATTTCACCTTAGAATTTTTATTAGCATATTGTTGATCAAAAACAGTTCATAATATATTTTCTTAATTTCTTGTGAATAATATTTTTGCTACAATTAAGTTGTCTTCTTTTTGAAAAAAATTAGATTATGGCATATTTGTAGGATATTTATCTCATTAAATACATACTCATTATATTTAATAGTTTGGTTTTGGCTTCTTAATTTGTTTTTTAATTTTTTTGGAATTTCTATTTTTGTACTCAATTGATTTTTTAAAAATTTACTGATTTTCTGTTATTTTTAGTAGTATTTTCAAGTCAATCATATCCCTACTTTGAAATTGAGTAAATCTATTTTTTTCAAAAAATAAAAAATAAGCAAATTTTCCCATAAGAATTGAATTGATTATATCTTCAGAGTTTGATATTATTTTCTAATTTATATGATTTGTTCTTCAATCTCAAAAAGTCCTTTTAAATTGGCATTTAATCTCCAATTGATTTTAATATTTTCCAGTGGCATTTTAAATAATATAACTTTGCATAGTCATAAGCAAAGAACATTTATTCTGTTTTACTTTTTTTGCGTTTGTTTGTGAGATTTCTATGATATGAGATGTGATCAGATTTCATTAATGTGAAATATATGGGATTCTCTTTTCATTCAGCAATTTTCAGTCATAGCTTATATTTCTTAAGATCAGATTCTAAGATTTTTCTTGTATATTTTTGGTTGACTTTATCTAGGGGTATTAGGAATAAATTGATAACCCTTCCATTATTATAATTTTATTCCCTGTTTTTTAACTCATCTACCATTTTCATTTAATATTTAAAAATTCTGAAATTTTTTTTTAAGTTTGCTTTCATTGAAAGGTTTGTTTTCTTGTTTTTCATAAAGCAATGCTCAGTTTTACTGGGTGAGTTCATGATAGTAGGCCATTATCTTCTGGCTTTTGAATGTTTCCTTTAATGTGCTTTAATCTTACAGTCATCAAATATTGTTCAGTACTGGTTCTGGTTTCTTGATATTTGAATTCTTTATTTATGGTTGCTTGTAAAAGTTTTTTTGGTCTGTAGTTTCTTAATTTTGCCAGTGATATTCCTGGCAGTTTTAAATTTGGGATATCTTTCAGAAAATTGTCTTTAGCTTCTTTCAGTTTTGCCATCGCATTATTTTTCTTATATGTCTATGTAATTCTCTTTAATTATTTCTTAAAATATTATATAAAATATTATTTTAGTTACATATTTTAAGAATTCCACTGTTTTTAAGTTACTCATCATAGCCTGCATTCCTTGTCACTTAAGATTATACACGCATAATTGCAAAAGTAATTGCACACTCACACATGCATATAATGTTTTCCCAATTCCAAAATAATATTTTAAGAATTCTTGTCTCCTGGAATCATAAATATTTTTAGTCTGTTTTGTTCTTTAGGAAAGATGATGTTTTTCTTCTTCAGTTAATAGTGATTTTTTCCAATTAGACAGGAAGCGAGTTTTCAACATGTACTTCTGTAAGATTTTAAGCTCTAAATCTTTTTTCTTCCTTTCCTCCCTTTATACACCTCTCCTCAAGACAGCAAATAACATGATATATTACATGTGCAATCCTGTAAGAAATATTTCTACATTGGTCATGTTGTGAAAGAAGACTCAGAACAAAAGTTAAAAAGCATAAGAAAGAGTAAAAAGTGAAAAAATGGAAATAGTTTGCTTTTATATGCATTTAGACCCCTTAGTTCTGTCTCTAGTCTTGAATTCCATTTTCCATCTTTTCTGCTTTTTGGGCAGAGCATGGTATTGCTGAGAAGAGCTAGGTCTTTTTTAGTTGATCATCACACAACATTGTTGTTAATATATAAGATGTTCTCCTGGTTATGCTCATTTTATTTAGCATCAATTTATATGTCTTTGCAGGATTTTCTGAAATCTGCTTGTATCAGTTCTTATATTGTAATAGTATTCCATTACATTCATATAAAACAACTGATTAAGTCATTACTCAGCTGATGGATGTCTCCTCAATTTCTAATTCTTTGAATCACAAAAAGAACTTTTACGAATACTTTTTATATAAATAGGCCCTTTTCCTTTTGTTAATCTCTTTGGCAAATAGACCTAGTTGTGATATTGTTGGATTGATGAGAATGCAGAGTTTTATTGTCCTTTGGACTTAGTTCCAAATTGCATCCCAGAATGGTTGGATCAGTTCAAAAATCCACTTAGAATGCATTAGTGTCCCAATTTTCCCACATTCCTACCAATATTTATCCTTTCCTGCCACATTGGCCAATCTGAGAAGTAGGAAGTGGTACATTAGACTTGGTTTAATTTTCATTTCTTTATTCAGTAAAGACTTAGAACATTTATTCAGATGACTATAGATAACTTGCATTTTTTCAGCTGAAAACTATTTTTGATTATCAATTAAGGATCATATACATTTTCACAAATGACTGATTTCTCTATATATTTTAGAAAAGACTTCTTCATCAGAACCATCAGCTCTAAAAGTTCTCTTCCATCTTTCAACTTTCCTTCTAATCTTGGTTACATTGATTCTGGTTATGCAAAAAACTTTTAAATTTAAGGTAATAAAAATTATCCATTTTTGCATTTTATAATGTTCTCTATCTCTTGTTTGGTTATAGATTCTTCTCCTGTCCATAAATCTCACAAGTAAATTATTCCTTGTTCTTCTAATTTTCTTATGGTATCCCCTTTATTATTATGTATCGCATAAATTATGTATCCATTTTAATCTTTTATTGGCAAAAGGTAAGAAGCTGATCTGTGCCTAGTTTCTGACATACTATTTCAGTTTTCCCACAAGTTTTAGTTAAATAGTGAGTCCTTATGCCAGAAGCCTTGGGTTTATCAAACATTAAATTAGTATAGTCACATACTACTATTTCTGTATTATCTTACAGATTTACTACTATTCCTTGAGCAACAACTAATAATCTTTTTCTTCCTACTTCATAAAATAACTTTAGACTTAGTATGGCTGAACCACTTTCCTTTACTTTTTTTTTTCATTGATTCCCTTGACATTCTTGATCTTTTGTTTTTTGGATGAATTTTGTATTACTTTTCCTAAGACTTATGAAATAATGTTTGCTAGTCTAGGTAGAATTTTCATTTTTATTATATTAGCTCAGCTTAACCATGAGCAATTGACATTTTCTCAATTGTTTGGAACTGACTTTTGAAATTGTAAAGGTGTTTTCCAATTGTGTTCATATAGTTCCTAAGTTTGTCTTGGCAGATGGCCTCCCAAATATCTAATATGGTTTACAGTTACTTAAATGGAATTTCTCTTTCATCTCCTGCTGCTATACTTTGTTGGTAACATATTGAAATGCTGATTATTTCCTGGACCTTTGCCAATGTTTTTGTTTCGTGTATTTTTAGTTTATTCTCTAGGATTCTCTAAGTATGTCATCATATCTTCAGCAATGACTGGTAGTTTGTTTTCTCACTGACTGTTCTAATTTCTTCGATGTTTTTCTTCTCTCTTATTTCTAAAGCTAGCATTTTTAATATAATATTGAATTATAGAGGTGAAAGCAGTCATTCTTGTTTCACCACTGATCTTATTGGAAATGTTTCTAGCTTGTCCTCATTACAGATAATGCTACCTGATGGTTTTATACATATACATATCATTTATATATATATACATATATATGTATATATATATGTATATATTATATATATATTCTACCATTTTAAGGAAAACTCCATTTATTTCTATGCTCTCTAATGGTTTTTTAAAGGAATTGGTACTGTACTTTTTGAAAGGCTTTTTCAACATCTATTGAGATTATATGATTTCTGTTGTTTTTGTTATTGTTATGGTCAATTAGACTGATTTCTTTCTAATATGAAATCAGCCCTAATATTAAATCAGCATTATTGATATAAATCCTATCATACCCTGTTGATAAATCCTATAATCCCTTTGTTAATGTTTTATTTAAAATTTTTGCATCAATATTCATTAGGAAAATTGGTCTATACTTTTCTTTCTCACTTTTGTCTCTTCTTGGGATAGGTAGCAGCATCATATTTGTGTCTTAAAAGGAATTTGGCAGAACTCCACCTATTTTTCCAAGAAGAATGTTCTTTTTTTGTTGTTTTTTGTTTTGGGATTTTTTGCAAGGCAGTGGACTTAAGTGACTTGCCCAGGGTCACACAGCTAGATAGTTATTAAGTATCTCAGGTCAAATCTCAGGTCCTTTTAACTTCAAGATTGGTGTTCTATTCACTGCACCACCTAGCTATCTCCAAAAGGAAAGTTCTTAAGAAGAAAGGGATTTATATTTATTCTATTAAAATACTGATTCCTCCCTCCCCAATTCTCTACTCAGTGATTCTCATTTCACTTGTCATAAAAATCTGGATTTCATTCCTCAAAAAATAAAAATCTTCCGGTTGCCAAACTGAGTTGATTTTTTTTTAGGTCTTTACTTTTGGTGTTTGTAAGGGATTTTCCTCTGGGTGTTTTGCTTTGGCCATCCCTGGACTCATAAAAGTCACTTTTTATTTGTTTTTGTTTGTTTGTTTGTTTGTTTTACTGAGAACTTAGAAAAAGAATTCCCTAAGGGAACTCCACAATAAAAGATGCTCCTGATCCAATGATCAAATAAAGTTGAAGACATTTCTTTTAATCTTTTGTTTTCTAAAGACACAGTTGGAGTTTCTGTGATCAACATTAGTTGAAAACCCTTTCCTGTACATATGGGGAGAAAGGAAAGGATAAGCAACATAGACATTTGCATCTGATAATTTTCCATAATATAGGAAATATTTTTTCAAGGGACTCAAAGTGATTTATAATAATCATTCTCATTTCTGAAGACAATGAGATAAGTAAGCAGATTATATTACTCTCAATCTTATGAAATATCAAATGACCAAATTATTTAATTTTTGCTATGTGACAAAGTTTGAAATTAAATTATGACCTTATGTAAATTACTTGGAGAACAGTTTTAAAATAAAATGAAATACATATTACAGATCATTCTAGACATAATTTCACAGCTATGTTTTAAAAATGAGTAATTATTTCATACATTTTGAAGTTTCAATATGATATACCATTGTTGGCATGATTTCCACTCAATGTTTAAAAATAATCAAATAATAAATATATAAAAATAAAAATTACTTCATGACAACCTCCTTTATGTGTTCCTGCAGCATTTTCACATTGTACTTAATAATAATATTTGTCCTTCATTTTCGAAGAGGATTACAACATCAGGGAGGTGAAGCCATGACAAAATAGGAAACCAGCCTCACTTTCTCCTCCAGAGCCATCTCGGGCCAATGACCAGATACAAATTAGTAGGGCTAGAAATGGTCCTGGATGTGGGGCAATCTATTAAGGTTATATTGAATGATCTTCATTGTCAATGAGAGGCTCTAGGTATCTTGCCTACTTGCCCACTTCCTCAATTTGACACTGCAAAAATTTCTGCTTAGAGAAATCAGAAATGTACAGGCAGATCAATATAAAATTCATATGTTATCCAACTATTGTGTGCTGCCTTGGACCTCCATGTATTCATTACTCATTTTCCCATGCCTCCTTCTTTCTCTCTCATGAACTTACCCAATGTCACCAGTTAGTAAGTGTCAGAGGCTGGATTCAGATTCCCATCCTCCTGATTCCAAGCTCAGTGCTCTATTCACTGTCACGTTTCTAGTAAGATTGGATTGAATGATTTTCAAAATCTATTCCAACTCTGGGATAAATTAGAATCTTTTCATCTATCAAAACATTCTTATGTTACATTAGGAATTTCAACAATTTATATTAGGTTCCTAGAGAACTTCTTGGCCTTGTAATCATCAATGCTAAATATGTGTAGCAAAGAAGGGTATCAAAGTCATCTTTTTGTAATTTTAAAACATGGACCCTATAACTGTCCAGTAATGGTATTTTTGAAGTCCACTAGTTCTATTTACACATTAATAATTTGGTATATATAACCTGCTTGGCAAAAGTATAAATAATATTGACTTTAATAATTCTATATATGTAGTTCCTCAGAAAGAAGCAGTGTTGATTTATATGGACTATGTATTTTCCTCTGGAGGAATATGCCTAGATTAAGTAGGTTTTAACTTTTTAGAGGAGCAATTTCATGAACAATTCAATGTTTATTTCAATATGTTAAAGAATATGTTATCTCAAGAATAAGGGTACAAATCATAGTGTCTTCTCATCATATAAAATTTTTCTCCATCTTTATACAGAGTAATCACAAAATATCTAAAAATCATGCTGAAGTACTTATGTATATTCTTTTATATGCACATGCAGTATGCTATGCATGTATAAAATATATACATATATACACATATTTATTATAGGGTTGTATGTGAATATATATGCACTTGCATTCAAATGCATATGTTCATTGTGAGCACGTGAATATGTATATACAGGATTGTACTTATAAATATTTAACAATCAGATATCCAAAAACCTTAAAAAAATAGACATCAGAAACATTTAAATTTTAATTTTCTCCATTCATATCCAGAGGCAGAACAAAAAAGAAACCACAATAAAAATCAAGTTCTGATTTGTAGTGTTTACTATTCTATAGTGTAAATTTTTATAACGAAACTTTAGCATTTGGTTTTGTTGGTTCATGTAGGCTCTAGCAAACCCCTATCTATATGTTCTACCATGGAAGCAGAGGCTCAGATTTTTTTGTATGTCTAGTACCTAAGATTAAGCATGGTGCTTATATATCAATAAATGTCTGCTCATATTCTGGTTAATGGAGTTTCAAAGAAATTGGACAGTGACACTGTCAATGCGAGGCTCTAGGATCCTGCCTACTTCTTCAATTTGACACTCCATAATTTTCTGCTTAGAGAAAGCAAGGAGAGAAAATAGAAACATGCAGGCAGATCAGTATAAAATTCATATGATATACAACTATGATGTGCTGCCTTGGACCTCCATGTATTCATTCCTCATTTCCCCATTCCTCCTTCCTTCTCTCTCATGAAGCTCTTATTTCCTTGATAATAGTGAAACCCTTGTTCTTAGACCATCTCTTATAGAAGAGGACATTCTTTCTCCTTTTAAATGATCTAGTAGCTCTTTGTCTAACTTGCAGTTCATTGCCGCATAATTTAAAAGGCTCCATGACTTGCTACTTCTAAAAATATAACCTAACTGAGATTTCTCCTAGTTTTTTCACTCTTTCAATATAGTCAACAAGTATTTAAGATATTAATTGAGATTAGTTTTTAATATGACAGAATTCTAAATGAATTCCCATCATATAGATTGTAAAGCAGTGACCTTCATATAAAATATCTCTTATAGATTTTTACAGTTATCTATATTATTACAATTTAGATTTGAGAAATCTAATCAGTCTACTGTAGTATGACATTTGGAAATCTCAAAGAAAATATTAAATATGATCTCTTTTCATAGCTTCTTCTTTTGCTCACTATTGATGTCAAACAGTACAGAAAGAATTTCTGCTTATTAATGAATCCCTAATGCTGACACTGGTGTTCAGTGATAAACTAGCCAGGAACTCACTTTGGAAATGTCTGGGCTCCTAGTAGGCATTTCCTGCACATTCACAGCTAATAACACAATCTTCCATTAGTACTAGATGGCATAGGCAAAGAAGGAAAAAAAAGAGAGTTAGTGTGGACTTGGATGCAAATGCTATTACCAATGAAAGGGGCAATTTCATGCCAGCCTGCACAGACAGCAAGCTTGTTCTCTGTGAGAGATTTACATTTTAAGAGAAGACCCTGAGATATTTGCAACAGGCTTTTCAGTATTCACTGTAAAAAATGGACTTACTCATTCTCTTAACCATCCTTCCTTTGCCTGAATCTTTTATTGTGCAGAGATGTGTTTTATATTATGTTCTGAAGGTCAGAAGGTAACTTGTTTTATCCAGTTATCTAGCACACTGTGAACACTTAATAAATGTCACATAATAGCAATAATAATAATTGATGATGATAAGATTCTAAGAATTTCTCTTTTGAGGAGTTGCACAGCATTGGAATGCTACATGATAAATCCAAATGGAAATTTGTGAATTAGCATTTAAATTCATTCATTGCTGGTTAAGATCACTTCAGTTTGTTTTGTAATAAGGGCTATAAAATTTAATTGGTGTTTGTTAGTCAAGAAAGATACAAGTGTCATTTTTATGTTTATTATATGATTTACTTTATTATTTCTTTATGTCATACAGGTATTCTCTGATGTTTAACACATAGTTTTGTTCATTTTAATTTTAACAAGCTTTTCACATGGCTTTATCTGGCCAACACACTTAAATATTCTGACATGCTATCCATTCTTAGATGACTCTGGTAAAGAAAGTGAGGCCAGTGACTTAGCAAAGCATCCCTTCACTCAAATCCAATTCACATGTCTTGGCATCAATTCCCTGATGACATGGTCTTCTTTGAAAATGAAAGAAAAATATTATATTTAAAGATCATGAACTAAGTGCTTTGCTATAACTTAGAACCTTTCTAAATGCTGACAAAATAAATGCAGTTATCAGATAGTCCCTGCTCTCAAAAATGTTGTATTCCAATGGACATAGAACCCATTATATATATAGAAAGAGAGATTATGGTCAAGGAAAGGGATTTTGAACTCTGAGAACATAGCAGAGAGGAACCATAGTGCAATTAATAGATATGTTCTTTCCAGAACAATGGTAGTATTGATATAATTATCCAGGAAAAAAGGTAGAAAGTCAGAAGGGGAAAGAATGACAAGATGGCTTAGGTGATGACTGAAGTAGTTGTAAAGCATATTCTTATCTTGGACCAGTTTTATATATATATATATATATATAGGTCATGATAAATTTTTACTTGCTTATCAAATAAGATATCAAACAAACATATACCAAGGTCAAAAATAATATTACAAATCAAATGCAAGTAGGGTTTTTAATATACATATATATATGAAATAGGAAATTTTTATTTGCTTATTTAGATCATGACAGAAACATTTGAGAGCAAAGAGAATTGTGCTTTTTATATAGAAAAACAGCTTTTAGCATACATTTTACCAAGATTTTTGAGTTCCAAATTTTCCAAATTAGTCACAGCTATGAAAGAAAAAAAATAAAAAGGATGAAAATTACAGAAACAATAAAGTAACTGAAAAAAAAGTATATTTCAATATGAATTCAGAATCCATCAGTTCTTTATCTGGATGTGGATAGCATTGTACATTTTGAGCATTATATCCTTGAATTGCTGAGAAGAGCAAAGTCATTCAAAGTTGATCATCACACAATATTGCTAATGCTATATATGATGTTTTCCTGGTTCTTCCTATTTTGTCTTGTATCATTTTGTAAAATTATTTCCAATTTTTTCCTAAAATCTGCCTGTTCATTTTTTCTTATTGAAAATGGTCTTCAATTGCATTTATATTCCACAGCTTGTTCAGTCATTCCCCAATTAAAGAGAATCCCCTCAATTTCCGATATTTTGCCACCATGTAGAGTTGCTATAAATATTTTTGTACATGTAGGTCCTTTGCTTTTCTTTATGATCTCTTTGGGATACAGACTTAGTAGTATTGCTGCATCAAAGGACAAACCCAGTTTGGTTGCCCTTTGATCATAATTCCAAATTAATGTCTGGAATTGTTGGATCAATTCACAATTCTACCAACAGTACATTAGTGTCCCAATTTTTCTACATTCCTGCTGATATTTTTGTTTCTTTTTTTGCCATATTAGTCAATCTGATGGTGTGAAGTGGTACCTCAGAGTTATTTTTAATTTGTACTTCACTAATCAAAGGTGAAAGAGTACCTCTTTATGTCAGCTTTGATTTATTCCTTCATCTGAAAACTTCCTGTTCATATTCATTTAGCCATTTATCAATTGGAGAATAACTTATATTCTTATAAATTTGACTCAGTTCTCTGTGTTTTGGAGAAATGAAGCTTTTAGCAAAATACTTTCTTTAAAGAATTTTTTTTCCTCAGCTTTTTATTTTCTTTCAAATCTTGGGTGCATTGGTTTTTTGTGCAAAAAGTTTTGATTCTAATATAATCAAAATTATCCCTTTTACATTTTGTGATGCACTCTATATATTGTTTGGTCTTGAATTCTTCACAAATCTATGATAGGTAGACTATTTCTTCTCTTCTAATTTGCTTGTGGTATATCCATCGATGTTTATATCATATACCCATATTTCACATACCCATATACACATATACCTATTATCATGTTATATAATGTGAGATGTTGGTCTGTACCTAGTTTCTGCCTTATTGTTTGTCGTTTGTCCAGTAGTTTTTGTCAAATAGTGAGTTTTTATCCCAAAGGTTGGCATCTTTGGGTTTATGAAACATTGAATTATTATAGCAATTTACTACTGTGCCTTATATAACTATTCTTTTACACTTATCCATCACTCTACTTTTTAATGATTACTACTTTATAATATAGTTTGAAATATGCTATTGCTTCCTTTGTATATTTTTTCATTAATCACCCAGATATTCTTGACCACTTATTCTTCCAGATAATTATCTTCCAGATAATAATTTTTGGTAGTATAATTGGAATAAATAAATTAACTTGGATAGAATTGTCTTTTATATTGGCTCAGCTTACCCATGAGCAATTGATATTTTCCTAATTGTCTCTGACTGTATTAGTGTAAAAAATTGCTTCGTAATTATGCTCATATAGTTTCTGAATTTAATTTGACAGGTAAACACACCTGTATTTTATATTATTTACGGATACTTTAAATGGAATTTCTCTTTCTTTCTCTGAGAAGCAAGAGTTATACTGTGTAAAAGTATTATCTTAATTTTACAGAATGATAAACTGAGGTCTAGAGAGGTTAAGTGTCTTGCCCAGGTTTCCATAGTGTCTGACACAACACTTCAGTGTGATCCAAGGCCAACACACTGTACAATATGGTCCCCTTAATTCTCTTTTAATAGAGTAATATTTAGCAATTATTTATCAATATTCATCAATTACCTATTAGGTATGCAAGAATATGCTACTTAGTCTGGAGGAAGCAAAAAAAGTCAAAAGCATGCTCTTTATCATCATGAATGTTTGAATCTAGTAGGTAGTATGTGATTGTGAGGCAAGAGAGAAACTACATAAATAAAGGCAACTGAGAGAAAAACTTATTTGAAGTAGAAGACTAGGATAGGGAATTGTCAAGTTAGACAACAGAATTTGTAAATGTCTTCATGGAAGAGGAATACATGTTGAGAGAGATATGAAGAAAAGATACTACACACCTCTTATTTTTGTCTTCTTTGTGGACAGATGAAGTGGTCATTAATTCTAAGAGAATGTATAAAAATGAACTCGAGTCATTTAACAGAGATTTTTAAAAATGAGTTTTGAAGAGAAGGAAGGGAAGAAAGGAAGGATGAAAGAAGGAAGGAAGAATAAAGGAAGAAAATAAGGGAAGAAAGAAGGGAGGGAAAGAAGAAAGGGAGAAGTTGAAATTCTAAAAGGCAATAGTAACTAGTCAGCTAGCATATATTTATTCTACATTTACTATATGCTAGGCACTATTGTGATTCCTGAGGAGGCTCACCTTATAATAGAAGAAACAAGCAAATAACTATATACCTATAAAATGTACAAGTTATACACAATGGAAATTGGAGGCAACCTCAGAGGAAAGATAGTGCAGCAAATGGGAAGAATCAGAAATGGTTTCTTATAAAAGTTGTAATTTTAACAATCCTAAAGGAAGTCTGAAGTGTTAGGATTCAAGAATGAAGAAGGAGAGCATTCTAAACATGAGAATCAATAAAAAGACAGACAGGAGATGCTGTCACATGATTCCAGATAAGTGAAGGGAAGTAAAGTCTAGGAAAACTCATGAGCTAGGAAAGGATTAGAATGTGAAAGCTTTAAAAATCAAAGAAATGACTTCTGGCTAAGATGGAGGAGAGAAGCCAGGCAGTCTCTTAAATTCTCCTAGCTTTCCTTCAGAAATAACATGAACCAAGCTTCTTAACATAATTTGGATCCACAAAACCCAGAGAAGAACCAAGGAGAAGAATATCTACCAAGAAGGTCTGTCTCAGAGTAGTGTGGGCGAGCTGATGGCAGAGAGCAGAGAACCAGCACAGGGACAACAGGTGAGGCCTGGGGACTAATCTGAGAACAGCAGTGGAAGCATTTGCTGTGTGTACAACTGAAGGGAGAGCACTGTAGGATCAGAGAGCTCCAGAACAGAGATTAAACATCAATCTGGTCAGTTCGGCTTGTCTAAAAGACAGGGCCATAAGGACCATATTTTCAGTGGAGTCCCTCATGTTTCCAGTTGAGTCCCCTCCTACCCATTCCTCTGGGAGAAAGTGACTCTTCCCAGAACAAACACAGCAACATGGTGTGGGCAGCAGATCTCCTCCAGTGTTGATTCAGGATTAAATAGATTAACTGTATAGCCTGAGTATTCAGTTCACTTTGTTTGAAGATGACCCGTATCCTTCTGCTCCCCCCCCCCCCACCCTCCCCAGGCCTAGGGAATGGGCCACTAATCAAGGTCACAGACAGCCCAGAGAAAGGGTCTGGCACCCCCTACTCGCTGGCACACTTGAGTTCATAAGCCCAGTGAGCAAAGCCTCTAGAGATTTCAACACCAAAGATCTGTGAATCAGCCCCCTCCCCTAACAAAAGATCTGAGGAAAATGAAAAAAAAAAAAACAGTGGAAATCAGGGTCCACTGAATGTTTCCTTGTAGACAAGGATCTTAACTCAGAACTAGAACTTCACAGGAGAATGTGAATTGCTCTCCAGTACAGAAAGACTTCTTAAAAGAGATCAGGAAGGAGTTTGAAAATCAAATAGCAAAATTAGGAAAAGAAGCACAAGAGAAAATTAACACTTTGTACGAGAAAATTATCATCCTTCAATAAGAAAAAAACACAATTGGATAAGTTAAAAAAAGAAAATAATTCTCTCAAAACAAAAACTGGACAACTGGAAAAATCCTTCATAAATATATTTGACCATTGGAAATGGAATTGCAAAATGTAAATGAAATTTTTTTCTCTTAAAAAAGACTGGAATCTGTGGAAACAAATAACTTCATGAGACACAAGAAACTCTTAAACAAAAAAAACTCTTAAACAAAAGAGGAAAAAATAGATGAAAATGTAAAATATTTCATTATCAAAACAACTGCCCTGGAGAATAGAACCATGAGAGGCAATTTAAGAATCATTGGGGTTCCTGAAAATATTTAGGGGTAAAAAAGCCTGGACTCCATACTTCAGGTTATAGTGAAGTAGAATTGCCCTTATATCATGGAACCAGAGGGTAAAATAGTTATTGAAAGAATACATAAAACCCTGCTGAAAGGGACCCCAAAATGAAAACACCAAGGAATATTGTGACCAAACTCCAGAACTATCAGATAAAAGAGAAAATCCTGCAAGTAGCGAGTAACAATTTAAATTTGAAGGAGTCACAATAAGGATTACATAGTACCTGACTGCATCAAAATTAAAGGATCAAAGGGTCTAGAATATGATATTCCAAAGAGCAAGGGCCTTGGAATGCAGCCAAGAATTCACTATCTGGCAAAATTGAGCCTTCTTTTCCAGGGGAAAAGATGGACATTTACCAAAATAGACTTCCAAATTTCCTGATGAAAGGACTAGACTAAAAAGAAAATTTGGACTTCAAGGAGACCCAAGAGATAAATGAAAACATAAAAAAAGTAAAAGAAAAAACCTTGCATCCAAAAAGATGAAACTGGCTATATCCCCATCTGGGAGAAAGATTCTCATAACTCTTGATAATTATAACTCTCTTAGAGAGGATATAAATAGTCAGGAGTAATGGACACTTATGGCTTGTCCGTGACTCTGATAGAATGGTTTAAAAATAATATTTCCTTAAAAAGGAGGGACAGTAAGCAGATGGGAGGATGGAGGAAAATGAAGGAGACAATTTATATCACATGAAGATGTGCAAAGGACTTATTGCAATACAGGGGAAGAAGGGAGAATCACTTAAATCTTTCATCAGATTTGGCTCAAAAAAGGATTAACACACACACACACACACACACACACTTATCTTACCTTTCAAGTATTAAGAAGGGAAAGATGGAAGGGGGAGGGGAGAGGAAAAGAGGAACTAACAGAATAAAGGTAAGGAAGAAGGGGCAAAGGGAAAAGAGAAAGAAAGAGAGGGGTTGGATATATGGGGACAAATACAATGAAGGAGGTGGCATTCAGAATCAAAATATGGGAAATAGGGCCAAGTTGAAAAAAGGGGGAAAATACAAATAGAGGGAAGATAGCATGGAGGGAAATAAAGAGTAATTATAACTTTGAATGTGAATGGGATGAACTCTCCCATAAAATGTAAGCAGATAGCAGAGTGGATTAAGAATGAGAATTCTACAATGCATTCCTTGCAAGAAACTCATTACAAGCATAGAGTTACATAAAGAGTAAAGATAAAAGGTTGGAGCCAAATATATTATGCTTCAACTGGAGTGAAAAAGGCAGGGGTAGAAATCCTTATTTCAGACAAAGCAACAGCAAAAATAGATCTCATTGAAAAAAGATAAAGTAAGGAAACTATATACTTCTAAAAGGGACCATAGACAATGAAACAATTTCAATATCAAATATGTATGCACCAAACTTTATAGCAGTCAAATTCTTAGAGGGGAAGCTGAATGAGTTACAAGAAGATATAGACAGCAAAATTCTACTGGGGGGGGCATCAATCTTTCTGTCTATTAGAATTAGAAAAATAGAATAAACAAGAAGGAAGTGAAGGGGGTGACTAGAATGTTAGAAAAAATAGACATGACAGATATTTGGAGAAAATTGAATGGGGATAGAAAGGAATATACTTTATTTTTTGAAGTACATTGTACCTACGTGAAAATTGATCATGTACTAGAGTATAAAATCATCATAATCAAATGCAGAAAGGCAGAAATAAAGGATACTTCCTTTTCAGACCATAATGCAATAAAAATCAGGTGTAATAATTGGTCATGGAGAGATAGTTATAAAATTAATTGGAAACTAAATAACTTCATTTTAAATAGTGAGTAGATCAAACAACAAATTATAAACAAAATTATTGATTTCATTCCAGACAATGACAATAATATGACACCATTCATTCAGAATCCCTTTTAAGAATTTGGATGCTATACTGCTGGCTGCAAACATATTTAGTATTGAAATTGTTTCATTGTCTATGTTACCTTTCAGGAGGATATAGTTTCCATCCTTATCTTTTTTTAATGAGATTTATTTTTGCAGTTGCATTGTCTGAGATAAGTGTTACTATCCCTGCCTTTTTCACTTTAGCTGAAGACTAATATATTCAACTCCAATTTTTTACCTTTACTCTGTATGTATTTTTTGGATTGAATCCAGCAAAAGCAATTATTAGTGGATATATTATACTTCTAAATACTTACATGAATAAAATAGAGAAATGGGAAATCAATGAACTAAACATGCAACAAAAATTAGAGTAAAACAAACTAAAAACTCCCAATCAATTAACAAATTCAAAATTCTAATAATTAAAGGAGAAATCAATAAAATAGACAGCAAGAAAACTATTGAACTAATAAATAAAACCAGGAGTTGGTTTTATGAAGAAAACCAACAAAATGGATAGAACTCTGGTTAATTTGATTAAAAAAAAAGAAAACCATGTTACTTGTATCAAAAATGAAAAAGTGAACTCACCACCAATGAGGAGGAAATTAAATTAATAATTTGGAACTGTTTTGCCCATCTGTATGCCAATAAATTTGATAATCTAAGTGAAATGGATGAATATGCACAAAAATATAAGTTACCCAAGTTATATGAAGAGGAAATTAAATACCTGAATAACCCTATCTCAGAAAAAGAAATTCAACAAGCCATCAATGAACTCCCTAAGAAATAATCTCCAGGGTCAGATGGATTCACTCGTGAATTTTAACAAACATTCAAGGAACAATTGGTTCTAATTCTGTGTAAACTCTTTGGAAAAATAGGTGAAGAAGATATCCTGACTAAATCATTCTAAGACACCAATATGGTGCTGATACCTAACCCAGGAAGAGTCAAAACAGAGAAAGAAAATTATAGACAATTTCCCTAATGGATGTGAATACAAAAATCTGAAATAAAATCTTAGCAAAGCGATTACAAGTTATCACTGGGATAATACACTATGAGCAAGAAGGAATCATTCCAAGTATGCAAGGTTGATTCAATATTAGGAAAAGTGATAGTATTAGTTAAATATATCAATAACAAACCTAACAGAAATTATATGATTATCTCAATAGATGTTGAAAAAGCCTTTGACAAAATGCAACACCCATTCCTACCAAAAACACTAGAGAGTTCAGGAATAAATGGATTGTTCTTTAGAATTATAAGCAGTATCTCTCTGAATCTATCAGCAAGCATTATTTGCAATGGGAATAAACTAGAGGAATTCCCAATAAGATCAGGAGTGAAACAAGGATGCCTGTTTTCACCACTAGCATTCAATATTGTATTACAAATGTTAGCTTCAGCAATAAGAAAGGAAAAAAGAAATCGAAAGAATTAGAATTGGGAAGGAAGGAACAAAGCACATAGACATAAAAAAACAGAATTATAAGTGAACTAGAAGATCAAGGAGTAGTTTACCTGTCAGATCTATGGAAAGGGAAACAGTTTATGACCAAGGAAGAGATAGAGATCATTCAAAACAAACTAGATAAAAAAATTAAAAAAAAACTAGATAATTTTGATTACATTGTATTAAAAAGTTTTTGCACAGATAAAACCACTGTAACCAAGATCAACAGAAATGTAGTAAATTGGGAAAAAATTTTTGCACCTAGTATTTCTGGCAAAGTATTTTTCTAAATGTTTCTAAAATATATAGAGAACTGAGTCAAATTTTCAAAAAACAAGTCATTGCTCAATTGACAAATGGTCAAAGCATATGCAAAGGCAATTTACAGATGAATAAATCAAGTCAATCCATAGTCATATGAAAAATTGCTCCAAATGATTACTTATTGGAGAAATGCAGATTAAAGCATCTCTGAAATACCACCTCATACCTCTGGTACTGGCCAATATGACCAGAAAGTACAATGATCAAAGTTGGAAGGGATGTGGGAAATCTGTAACACTAAATCATTGTTGGTGGAGCTGTGAACTCATCCAACCTTTCTGGAGAGCAATTTGGAATTATGCCCAAAGGGCAACAAAAATGTGCATACTCTTTGATCCAGCAATACCACTACTGGGACTATACCCTGAAGAGATTATGAAAAAGGGTAAAATCATCACCTATACAAAAAATGTTCATAGCAGCCCTGTTTGTGGGGGAAAATAAATTGAAATTAAGTGAATATCCTTCAATTGGGGAATAGTTTAACAAACTGTGGTATATGTATGTCATGGAACACTATTGTTCTGTTAGAAACCAGGAGGGATGGGAATTCAGGGAATCCTGGAGATGTTTTCATGAACTAATGCTGAGCTAGATGAGCAGAAACAGAAAAACATTGTACACCCTAACAGTAACATGGTCAACCTTGATGGACTTGCTCATTCCATCAGTGCAATAATCAATTTGGGGCTGCCTGCAATGGAGAATACCATCTGTATCCAGAGAAAGAATTATGGACTTTGAACAAAGACCAAAGACTATTACCTTCCAATTAGAAAAAAAAGTTATCTTATCATGTAATTTTACTATCTCATACTTTATCTTTCTTCCTTAAGGATATAGTTTCTCTTTCATCACATTCAATTGAAATCAATGTATATCATGGAAAGAATGTAAAGACTAACAGAATGCCTTCTGTGGGAGTGGGAAGGAGGGAAGCAAGAATGGGTAAAAATTGTAAAGCAAAGCAAATAAAATATTTCTAAAAAAAATAATTTCAGGCAACATGAAATATTTGGGAATCTACCTGCCAAGGCATACTCAGAAACTATGGAAAAAAGCTATAAAACATTTCTCACAGAAATAAAATCAGATTTAAATAGCTGGGAAAATATCAACTGTTAATGGATAGGCCAAGCTATTATAATAAAAAATTATAATTCTACCTAAATTAAACTACTTATTTAGTGCCATACTAATCAAATTTCCAAAAAATTACTTTAATGAGCTTGATGAAATTGTCACTAAATACATATGGAGAAATAAAAAGTCAGGAATATAAAGATATTTAATTTAAAAAAGTGCAAATGAAGGTTACTTAACCTTACCAGATCTAAATTATAAAGTATGAGTGATCAAAACTGTCTGGTATTGGCTAAGAAATAGAGTGGTGGATCAGTGGAATAGACAAGGTGCCAGAGAGTCAACAGAAAATGATTACAGTAATCTACTGTTTGATAAACCCAAAACATTCAGCTTCTAGGATAGGAACTCACTTTTCAATAAAAATTGATGGGGAAATTGAAAGACAGTATCGAAGAAACTTGAACATCTCACACCCAGTATCAAGATAAGAACAAAACTGGTGCAAGATTTAGACATAAAAGACAATATTATAAGCAAACTAGGAGATAAAGGAAAAGTTTACCTCTCAGATTTATGGAACAGGGAGTAGTTTATGATCAAAGAAGAGATGGAGAACTTCATAAAAAGCAAATTGAATAATTATGATTATATTAAATTAAAATACTTTTATAGAAATGAAACCACTGTAACTAAGATGAAAAGAAATAAAGTAAATCTGAAACAATTTTTACAAATATTATTTATGAGAAAGAACTCATTTCTAAAATACATAGAAAACTGAGTCAAATTTATAAAAAAAAAAGCCATTCCCCAAGTGACAAATGGGCAAAAGATATGCAAAGGCAATTTGCAGATGAGAAAACAAAACTATCCACAGTGATATGAAAAATTGCTCTAAAGGCAATATGAACAGAAAGGATAATGATCAATGTTGGAAAGGATGTGGGAAATCTCGGATACTAATGCTTTGTGTGGAGCTGTGTACTGATCCAATCTTTCTGGAGAGCAATTTGTAATTATGCCCAAAGGGCAATAAAAATGCGCAAACCCTTTGATCCAACAAATACACTACTGGGTCTAGACCCTGAAGAGAACATGAAAAAGGGTAAAAACCTCACTTGTACAAAATATTTCATAGCATCACTGTGCTGGCAAAAATTGGAAATCAAGGGAATGTCCATCAATTGGGGAAGGGCTAAACAAATTATGTTATATGTATGTTATGGAATACTATTGTTCTATTAGAAATAAGAAGGGATTGGATTTCAGAGAAACAGGGAAAGACTTGCTTGAATTGATACTAAGCAAGATGAGCAGAACCAAAATACCATTGTACAACCTAACAACACGGGGTAATGATTAACCTTAATGGACTTGCTCATTCCATCAGTGCAATACTCAGGGATAATTTTAGGGTCTTTGTGACAGAGAATTCCATCTGTATCCAGAGAAAGAACTGTGGAGTTTAAATAAAGACCAAAAGGATATTTTTTTTTCTCTCAGCACATTCAATTTTGATCATTGCATATCATGGAAACAATGTAAAAATTATCAAATTGACTTCTCTGGGTGCCCGGGGTGGGGGAAGGGAAGGGAAGGAAGGGGGGGAATAGTAAAATTCAAAACCTTGCAAGAAATGATAGGTAAAAGCTACTCTTGTATGTAATTGGAAAACAAATAAAATATTTATATTAAAAAATGAAAAGAGATCAAATCAAAGAGATGATTTTATATTTGATCCTGAAAAGTAATAAGGAACTAATGTAATACCTCCCCTGAATGAGTGGCATTGTCAGATATGCTTTAGGGATATTATTTTGATTGTGAAGTGGTGAATGCACTGAAATGAGAAAAAAAATTGAGGCAGGGACAAGAAAAAAACATTATTGAAGCAGTCTAGGCAGATGGTAAGGGGGCTCTACTTTATGAAACAAAGGAACTAAATCCATGACATGCTGTGAAGGTAGAAAGAACAAGGTAATATGAATTGACTAGGTTTTTGTGCTGACTCAAGGAGCAAAAGAGGTGCATGCTGGAAGTGATGCATGGCTGTGGTGATGAATTATGGCCATTGAAAGATGCAATGAGTTAGGAATGTTATTGAAGATGGTGGTTTATGACATAGCTGTCTTTCATCATTGTTTATATTGCCTTTTTTATTTTCCTTTCATTTTGGATATCAAGAGCCTGGTAAGAGTTAAAATGTCAGCAAAATAAAAGAACAAAAATGTGGTTTTTAGCAGTTCTTCCTTATTCCAGTTTTGCTCAAAAACTGATAGGATGGGAAAAATTTTCTACCATTTACTTCATTGAGAGATGCAGAGAATAAAGAATATGTCCTGTTCTGCCTAAATGTGACTTTATGAGTGATAAATAACACTGAAATATGAAAAAATGGTCATCTTAACTAAGAGTCAGACATTTCATTCATTTCAAAATATAGACTTATTGAAAATTTTACTTTTATATTATATTTATTCAATAAATGCATATTTTTATAAAAGCACTATCATATTAAAGAAACAAGTAAGCATTAATCTGATTGTCATCATCTCAGCACAAATGCCACATAACTTGTTGAAATTTTTAAAAGCACTGAGACAAGGTTAGACAATTATTATAGTGACGTCTCAATTTGAGTTGGAAGATCCAGGTCAGCTAGTTTATCTTT
Source organism: Macrotis lagotis (assembly GCF_037893015.1). Taxonomy (NCBI): domain Eukaryota; kingdom Metazoa; phylum Chordata; class Mammalia; order Peramelemorphia; family Peramelidae; genus Macrotis; species Macrotis lagotis. Next base: position 108,875,522 of record NC_133660.1, read on the forward strand.
CTATGCCTATTGTCAACCTTTGATTGACCACGTGAGAATCTAAAGAAAACAAATTTATTCTGATTCAGGGGAAGAGTATTTTTCGAAGGGAAATTGACTTTTGACCTTTTAGTGCATATCAAATTGTTTGTCATATGAACTGATTTGCTGAAAGGTTAAAGAAAAACATCATGGTTATTAATTGATATTCCAAGAAATTGTATTATAAATATTCAATCCATTTTCTTCTGGGCACACAGTGTTGCCAATGATAGTTTTCTGTGTGGAAATGAGAAGAAGCATTCTTTGGTAATATTGCTATTATTTCTCTCTCTCTCTTTCTCAACATATATACTTATATGTATGTCATTTATATCTATATCTAATCTATATATTACAAAATATAGTATGTATGTTATGTATGCATAGAAAAGATAATCATGAAGGTAACTAATTATTGCTAAATTGCATTTTGAAAAAGAAAATGTTTTGGTAAAATAATCATATGCATTTTATTTTATACACTGAAAAGCATTTCTCCAAGAAGGGGAGAAAAAAGGTCAGTGGCTAAAAGAAGAATGTGTAATACCTTGGGGACAACAAAATGTTTAATGTCAGACATTTCTGCCCTCTATTTTCACACAGTCCTAGGGGATTAATATGTAACCCTTTGTGTTTCTTTCTTAATATAGGCTGCACCATGGTCTTAATACTAATTTCTTAACAAATAAAGTCTAGGAGGAAGGATCTCAGGAGCAGTCTGAGTTACTGAAAAGGTAAGTTTAACTTTGATGTTTCAATGTGTATGAATTCAACAATCAAGTCTTAAATGAGTGGGCAGTCTCCAGTATCTCTGTACCAGATGTGGCACAAAAAGATATGATTTAACATGATTTAACAATAAACTCATTCTACCTGTGAGCTTTCCTTCTGGAATCCTAGAATCTAATCAACTTTAGGTCCCTCAGAATCTTTTAGAAAAAATATTTAACTCTGGCTTTAAAGGAATTCCTCTAGCATCAGTTCTTGGTGACAAGGATAGTAATGAGAATTGAGTTCATGTCATTTTAGGATTTTCTAAAACTACTGGAAATAAATAAACTAAAAACCAAGAAAAAAATAAAAAATACTTCTTGGTGATGAGTAGGGAATGGATGCAAAATCACTGTATTAAAGTATTTGAAGGCTTTCCATATAGAAGAGTGTTAACAACTTATTTTTTTGATTAATTTCAGAAGAATGAACAAAGAATAATGGATGAAAGTCATAGAGAAGATTTTTTTCTTAATTCAATGAATTGGAAGAAATAATCACAATAACCTTCTACTTCGGAATCATGAATCTCTAGGTACCTATACATTAAAGATGATAAAACAACAATCAAAAATTACTTTGAGATACACATTTTCATGTGGATGAATGCTAAAGAATTTGGTTTCATTTCATATTACCATACTTATGATGAAAAATAATATAAAATACTTATTATTATTATTATAAGGATTTTCTTGTAATTAGATCAGTTGTTTTGCATTCGTCCTTGACAGATTTCAGTATTCTAGATTTTAAATTAGTATCCAGAAACAGGTAGAAAAGATTATGAGATAAACTATTTGCTTTTCTTTTACTTGCTTTGTTTTGGTTTTTACCAGTAGTAATGGCCTGTTCCTGCATGACAATCTGTTTGGTAACCAGCTTCTAAAAACTTTTTCCCCAAAGAAGTAACAAAACAAAAAGTTAAAGTATGGATATCTCCAACAGATCAGGAGTTGTCACTTGAATATCTTTTTTTTTTTAGGTTTTTGCAAGGCAAGCGGGGTTAAGTGGCTTTCCCAAGGCCACACAGCTAGGTAATTATTAAGTGTCTGAGACCAGATTTGACCCCAGGTACTCCTGACTCCAGGGCCAGTGCTTTATCCACTGTGCCACCTAGCCACCCCATCACTTGAATATCTTAAAAGAATAAGCAGTTTCATGGTGGATAGAGCTCTGAACCTGGAGTCAGAAATAATTGAGATCAATTCTTGTCTCTGATGCTTATTAATTTTGTGACCATAATTATAAGTAACATTTATATAATGCTTTAAGGTTTTCAAAGCACTTGATATATTATTTCATTTGATCTTTACAAGAACCCTGTGAAATAGGTCAGTAATAATATCTGGTGGGGACAACAGACAACAGTTTTGATTCTATCAAGATGCAGATAATCATTTACTGATACTGTACTATATGCTTCACACTTAAACCCTATTGAATCCCAATGGTTGAAAAGTTAGAATTCCTTTTTATTTTGCCAATCTATATTTTTCAAGTGTTTCAGGACAAAGGTCTTCCATATTTCTATATGCCCCACACTACTCCTACTAGGTTGCTTTACAAGTGGTACTTTGTTCAGTAAATACTGGCTGATTGAATAATACATAGCTAGTTGGTAGAAGCATCTGTACAACAAAGGCTTAAGATGATGCATACTTCCCTATGCATAGTCACCTACTATGTCTTCCCTTAGTTTTATGTTTTCATTGCTCACACTATTTAATTATTACCAAATTGTACTGATTTCTACTTTTCCAAGAAACTTTCTTGTCATTCCATAGACTTGTTCCTGTCCTTGGGGTCCTTAGTGCCATTAGAAATCTTTTCCTCATTATAGGATATGCCAGGTCTCACTTGGTCTCTTCTGGAAGTTCAGCTTCACTTCTAAACCACACCATGGGGCATGATGTAGTCAGACTTCAGGAATTATTTTATTGATGATATCACTGAGTGCTTTATTTTGGGTTTGGTATTTCAATGTTCACTGCAATACTTTATATATGTTAGACATCTTATGCTTTGTAGAATGAACTTGAACTATTACAGTTGCATAACATAGTGGGAAATCAAAGTTGAATCATAGAAACCGTAAGTTCCTGCCTTTTTCACTTGTCATCTGAGCAATCCTAGGTGAGTCATTTAATCTTGCTGATGTTCAGATTCTTATTCTACAAAATGGGGATATTGATAACACTTACCTAATCTGTAGGTTGTGAAATACAGGTAAAATGATTTATAAGTATTTGCTTTAATGTAAAATATATTAAAAGAAACTTAATGAAGTTTTCAATTTTAGTAGTTCAAATTTTCATAAAAATTTCAGGAATACCCTATATTTACTTATTTTTCCAACCTGAAAAATATTCTACAAATGTTACATTTATTTGTTAGTAAGTTTATAAAATTAATATGTTATTATCACAAATATTATGGGCATTGATTGGTTTGTATTATTTTGTTGTTATTTTTTAGCACTTGTCTCATAGGTAACCTAAAACTAGATAGACTTGAAAATTGCCTTTGGAAAGAAAAGATTTCTTTAGTAATGTGCTTTTGAGGAAAGAAAATGATCATCAAAGTTGCTTCCATAACTGAAGGGCTAATGTCACATCATTGTGGCTGAAAGAAAAGAGATCAGGACCCTGTCACATTCCCCTATTATAGATTTTCTTGTATGGCACAGATTCAAAGAGAAGGTGACTGGTTTTTTCTCTAGTCCTTGATGTATGTTTGCCTTCCTTGGAAAATCTAAATAACAACTTATTACTACAATTCTTGTGGGGACCTCTATAATGTTTCAGTAAAAAAGAATTCATGGAAATGTCAAAAAGTTGAACTGAAAACAGATCCAAGTCTGTTTGTTTTTCAGGAGTAGTTAGTGAGCGAATGAAGTGATTTATATACTTTTTGAATGTTTTTATGGGATCCAGGGAGTATTGTGTATTTTCTTATCATTAACATGTGTTTAAAAATTGTTCAATGACTAGTACATTCTTATTACCTTTAGTGCTCATATGGGAGTTATTGACCTTATTATTTATCTTTGTGGACAATGAGACATGAATAATATTATGAGTATATAAATATATTAGAAGATTTTCCTTGAATGATGCTAATTGTGGAGAATGAGGGGGAGAGATAATGATTCTATTGTGTTTAATGCCCAGGATAAAATCACTTCTAATCCTTGATTCTGAGGGACAATTACAGATTGAATGAAGAGCTGCATGTCTGATCTCAAAATATCCCATACCCAATGTTTGCTTTTTCTTTAATTCTCTTTCTAATAAAGACACTACCAACTTCCTTATAGATCCAGGTTGACAACCTCAACAACTCCTCTATTTCTTTACTTTCTCTCACTATGCCTCATTTCTAATTAATTGCCAAGTTTTCTTGAATCTAAATCCATAACATACCTCAGGTCTTCCCTTTATTCTCCAATCATATTCCCACTCAGCAGATTTCTAAATCTTCTCACTATTTTCACTCTTTCCTCAATTACTCATCTTCCACTCAGCTGCTAAATTTAAAAAAAAATGCTTACATACATCTTACTGAGTCAGTTCCCTGACCAAGAAGTGTTAGAGGGCCCTTATTGGTTTCTAAATAAAAAAAAAAGAAGCCTTCCACTTGTCATTTAATTCATGCGCAGTTTGGCTTCAATCCCTCTTTCTAGATGGAGTTCACCTTAGTATCCCATATGCATTCTGCATTTTAACCAGTCAACTACTTGTATATACTAGTCTAACTTCTGCATCTATGCCCTTACACAAACTATATCCCATGACTTTAATGGTCTCCTTTTTTACTTCTATTTCTTGAGCATCCTATTTGTATTCAAGTCTCAGCTCAAGTGCTAATTTTTAAACAAGAATTCTTTCCTTTTAACTTTCCTTTTAAGTTTTCTTCATCTCATGTACCCTAAAAGAAAAAAAATTATGCAATTAATTTGCATTTACTTTGTATTATTTCATATTGTTTGTGCATATGTTTCTTCTCAGGAAAATGAAAACTCCCTGAGGGAATCCAATGGCAATAAAATTGGATTCAGGAAGTTTGAACTCGATTCATCTTCATTGATTACTATTTATGTGATCTTAAATATGTCATTTAACCTCTTGAACTGAATGAAGTGTACTCATCAATAAAATGGAAGATTCTTGAGCTAAATAAATCCCAGATTTATTGTAACGATCATTTATAATGAAATCGTTTTTATTGGTAGGTCATTAAATAAATGGAAGCTTTTCTTATGAAGCTTTGCTAATCTAGAGACCATGTTTCTGCAGGAAAATTAATATTCTTTATTTTTTTGCATTTAGTTCCCATTTATGAAGCACCAGCATTGTGATTTCATTGGTTTGGGAAATCAACACTGAGGTGGATCACAATCCATCTTTAATTTACAGTTGCATAAAATTGGTTGAGACTGAAAGGAGCTAAGTCATACAGTGGATAGAGAATTTGAAGTTAAGAAGAGATAGGCTTAAATTATGATTGAAATCTTTCCTTTCTGTGTTACTCTGACCAAGTCACTTAAACCAACCCTCTTGAATTTAGGTGTAAAATAAGTATAATAAATAGTGCCTATTATACAGGGTTATTGTGAGGATCAAATGAGATAACACCTGCTTATTATGATCACAAAATCATCAAGCATCAGAAACAAGATCTGAGTTCAATTCTGACTGCAGGTCTAGGGCTCTATCCAACATGAGAGAACTTCTCCTTTTAAGATATTCAAAGGGCAGCTAGGTGATGCAGTGGATAGAGCACTGGCCCTGGAGTTAGGAAGACCTGAGTTCAAGTCCTGCCTCAGACCTTGGTCCTTCAGTCCTGCTCTGTAACCTTGAGCAAGTCACATAACTCCATTGCCTTGAGAAAACAGAAACAAAACAACAACAACAACAAAAAGATATTCAAGTGATATCTCCAGTTTTGTTTAAGATTACATACTTTGAGGAATTGAAAAAAAAATATATATATATATATTTCTTCCAGAGAAGAATATCATTCACCACCTATTTAATATTTCTGACCATCCAATGTACATTGTAAATCCAAATTCTCTGGAGAAGGTCTACTCCATGTGCAAAGAATTTTTATCTCATGCTCTTGACATTGAGTCACAGGGAAATAGATATATCTTTTTTATCTTTAAGATTATTTTCCAAGCATAAATCACTCTGATATTATTCATTATACCACTTCTAATTCATAGTTCTTGATTTGCAATGTTTAATGGCCTGGATGTGCCCACCATATGTTTTTCCATTGTCCTTTGAGAGTGGTATTTAAATTTAACTCTTTAGAGACTGTGTTATCCCGTGTCTTAGAGATGTAGTGTTAAATGGAATATTTTTATATGGTTATGATATGACAATGAAACTCATTTGTTTCAGCTTGGGGGTAATTGAAGGAAACCTCTTAATGCAACATATTCATTTATTATAATTACAATAAATACCATTGAAACTTGCCAAGTTTTCATTTATTTTATTCCACTCTACTAAAAATCAAATGCCATTAAAAAATGTGAATATGTCTTTTTAATTAATGTAAGTAATATATAAACTTTTTTCATAGAGGAAAAATAAAACTTCAGTTTAGGAAAGGGAAGACTCAAAATTAGTTATTTTTATTTGTTTGTGTCCATAGGAGACTGGAATAGGTTTCAATACAAGGAATTTACATATGCAAAGAAATAATATCTATATAAATCACATTTTTAAAAGTCAGTTTTTTTACACAAATCTTGTGTTTTTTAGAATTTCTCCAATGTAAATCATTTCATTTGATATTACCATGCCTGTCATGCTCATCAAAGCACCATAAATAACAACTAGACCAAAAATTTCCAGATCATTTGAGAAGATTTATTCTTCAGCTTATATTCTGCAAGCTGTCAGACTTGTTAAGAACCACAGAACTATGAATTTTTTAGTAAAGTATCAAAGACTTAATGAAATGCTTGCAGAGTTGTTTTTCAAAGTTTAAAATGTTTTACTCTTTCTTGGAAATAATGTTTATTTTGGGGCATTTCCTGGAGATAAAGAATAAAACTATAAATAGTCCATTGTTATACAAAAACAGTCTGATTTATATAAATGATAATCATGTGAGAAAAAATTTCTCTTATAGATCATCTGAACTATATTCAACTATATCCATCTATTAATTTATCTCCATAAATATGTTTAAAAGAACTTTTACATTTTTCCCTTTCTTTAGTAAATAATATCTTGCTTTGTTCAATTTTATGTAATGATAATTTTCAGCATTCATTTTTATGAAACTTTGAGTTTTATTTTTTCTCCCTTCTTTCCTCCCTTCTTTCTTCCCAAAGATTGCAAGCAATCTCACATAGGTGATCCTTGTGCAATCATATAAACATATTTCCACCCTAGTTATGCTGTGAAAGAAGAAGCAGAACAAAAGGGAAAAGTGACAAAATAAAAAAAAAATTAAAATAGTATGCTTTGATCTTTCTTCAGACTCCATAGTTTTTTTCTCTGAATGTGGAGATAATTTTTCATCATGAGGTTTTGGATTTGTCTTGAATCATTGTGTAGCTTAGAATAGCTAAATCAATCATAAGTGATTATCACACCATTTGCTGTTGCTAAGTATACTGTTCATTAGTTCTGTTCACTTCATTCAGTATCAATTCATGAAAGACAGCAGGTTTTTCTGAAATCCACCTGAATATTATTTACTATAGTGCAATAATATTACAATACATTCATATACCACAAATTATTTAACTATTCCCTAATTTATGGGCATCTCTCCATTTTCAATTCTTTGCTGACACTAAAAAAGAGCTGCAGTAAGTATTTTGTACATGTAGGTCCTTTTCCTTTTCTGTTGACTTCTTTGTCATATAGATCCAGTAGTAGTATTGCTGGATCAAAGTGTATGCACAGTTGGATTGTTCCTTGTACATAGTTCTAAATTGCTTTCCAGAAAGTTTGGGTCAGTTCACAGCCCCACAATGCATTATTTTCCCAATTTTCTCACATCTTCTCTAGCATTTATCATTTCCTTATAACAGAGTTTTATGTTAAAAGATTCTCTGCATATGTAGCAGAAAGAAAAATGAATTCAGAGTTAAGAAATCTGGGTTTTATTCTGGTTCTGCCATTAAATCATTGTGACAATTTGGGGAATTGCTGAGCAAATCTGGGCCTCCAATTGCTCTTTTGCAATATAAGAGGATAGATTATATAACCTCAGAATCCCCTCTCAATACTAACTCAATTATCCTATCACCTTTGGCAAAACCACTGAACTGCTTATTTTTCTCAAGCAACTATTGAAAATTGCAACAGACAAGTTTTCAACATAGTTTAATCTAGAAATTTGTTTCTAATATCATCTTCACTGTGGATATCACAGCCTCTTCCTTTCTCCAACCCCCAAAAGCTAATAAAACAAGCAAACAAAACTGACCTAGTGGATGGCAAAAAAAAAAAAAAAAAAAAAAAAAAATCTATACAAAAATAAATTAAACTATATTATAGTAAAATCAAGAGAGATTCAATTTTGAATCATGCTCCCAATATTTACTTCTTGCTTAGAGATGAAAAAGTCACTTCACTTTTCTCAGTCTTAGTACCCATTTATAACACAGTAGTAACAATTCTTATACCTTTGACTGCAAAGAATTGCTGCAAGACTTGAATGTGTTAATATAGGTAAAGTGCTTTCCATGACTCACAGCAATATGTAAAAGTCAACACTCATTATTAAATAAAGTATAAGACATCCTTGGGTGAAAGTATGAAAGATGTGGGGCCACTCCCACATCATGGTTCAGAAAATCCAATTTATCTTCTTTGAAATGCCTTGGAAGAGGGAGTGTCTTGTGAATTCTATTCATTTCCCTGACATTAAGGTTGTTTGGTAGTTTTGCATTCCCTCCTCTCCACCCCCCTCCCCAGGAAGTAATATATCAAGGTGATAAGGATAAGCTAAAGGAGAATCTTGCTAGGATATAGGAGCATGAAGAATAGGGGCAAAACGTTTCAATGGGGGTGATTGCACTTTTACAAGTACATATTTGTCTATCTTTTGTTATATATCTCTCCTACTGTCCTGCAGTTTTACTGTCTACAGCATTTGGTTTAAAGTTTACCATTGCCCTCGTGCCTTTAATAATATCCTCACATTTTTTTCCCTGAACTTTGACTATATTTCCTAATTTACTATCAAAAACTATTTGGGGAATTATTTGATTTTCCACATCAACATATCATCTCTTCTCCAATCTTCCTCTACTCTCTACATAATCCCTTGAATATATTTTGCCCTGACTATCTGGCCATTTGAGTTATTAATGATAGTCTATTTTTATCTCTCTTCAATTAATCAGTTTTTATCTATGTTTTTAAAAATATCCTATAACCATTTCATTTTTTTCTTGCACCACTTCTCAAAAAGTAGTCTATATGTGTCACCATAACTTCTTACATTTCATTTGCAACTGAATTTTTATCACCACAACACAAATTCTCACCAATGAATTTTAAATCCAATCATAATTTTTCAGTTATCATTCTCCTTAAATTTATTACAATATTTAACCCTGTTGACTAGTCCCTCTTCTCTGAAACTCTTTTCCTTTAGATTCCATACCATTGTACTGCTTTTCTTTCTGCATCCATCTGTGATTCATCTTGGTCTGTTTTACTGACTTTTTCTTTCCTCCACATGCTTCCCTTTATGGTTTTGTCCATGTTCTATTTCTTTTTATTTTTTATTTTTTGCAAGGCATTGGGGTTAAGTGGCTTGCCCAAGGCCACACAGCTAGGTAATTATTAAGTGTCTGAGGCCTGATTTGAACTCAGGTACTCCTGATTCCAGGGCTGGTGCTCAATCCACTGTGCCACCTAGCTGCCCCCATGTTCTATTTCTTAATGCATTATTCTCTTTCTTGGTCCATACATTCATTTCCAAAGCTTCCATTATCTACTCCTGTTGGGAGGTTAGAGTCTTCTCCTGAGAAAAAGAACTACCTCTCCAATTATCTATTGAACAAATGCCTGCATTTCCCAGTGGTTATTCAAATACTCAGGGTCTGAAACTATGGGTCTTATCTTTCTCTTAAAAATATTTGTCTTTGTTTTCTCTTTTTCATTAATGAAAAAAATTATTCTCCCAAATGAAAAATACAGTCATTTTTTTGTTCCTGTTTCTAGCACCCCTACTTCTATTTGAGAAGCAACATGACACAGCTGAAAGAATTCTGGATTTATGTAGAAGATCTAGTTTGAATATCTCATATGAGCCAGTATGATGTTGGTCATTTCATATAGTTTCCTCTTTTAAAAAATGTAGATAAATATTTAAAGTTTTCCAGCAAAGAGATTTTTTTAATAAAATGCTACCATTGGAGAAGTAAATAATAATAAGAATTCTGAATCTGAAAATGGAGTCAAAGGAAGTAAATTCTCTTTCTATCTTTATCCAGTTTTGAGTCTTTTTCCTTTTCAAATATCTTTCTGGGTGGCTAGGTGGTGTACCTGAGTTCAAATGCAGCCTCAGACATTTAATAATTACCTAGCTGTGTGGCCTTGGGCAAGCCACTTAACCCCATTGACTTGCAAAAACCTTTAAAAAAAAGAAAAGAAAAGAAAAGAAAAATCTCTCTGGGCTTCAATTTTGTCTTTTGTAAAGTGAAAAGATTGGATTAGATGATCTCTAAGATTCTTCCAGCTCTATGATCTTATTCCATGTCTTTGAATCTAGAAAAATACCATAGTATTGATTCTCCCATTGAAATAGCTCTGAAAACTATTTCCCTATCATTTTTTGTCACCCTTCTAGTACTATACTTTAGTTCTTTTCACCTATACTTACATACTACATAATCTGCAATCACTTTTCAACTCCTTAGTATATCAAGATGTTAGAATATGACTTTCTGATTGGTTTCCCCCATCTTCAGAATTTAGATCCCTACAACAGATCCCACTTATTATAGCCAATCTTCCAACTATACTACTTTGTTCTATATTTTTTCTATTAAAATTTTTTCCAGTGACTTAATTTAGTTTAGTTCTCAAGCATATTCAATGCATTTTTATACTAAATGTCAGTCATACTTAAAACACAATTCTAGCCATTCCAAGGATTTCAATAATGACTCTGCCCTTTGGCAATGACATGGAAGCTTGGTGGAGAAGGATATTATGTACAACTCTGCACATTCTAATAAAATTTTATTATGGAAAAAATTCCCTTCCATCCAGAATCCATTCTACTGAAATAAGGAAAAATCACTTGTGGAAATTAAAGAGAAGGAATACTTCAAGATAACTAGATCCTCTATTCTTTTAAGATGTAAGGGAATGAGAGAGCATAGCACCTCCTTGTATAAATAAGCAGAAAAAGCAAAATGAATTGAGATCTCATGACTGAGCAACATATTGACAAGAAATGTGTTAGAATAGGCCAACGGATAAGGATTGGTGAGATCATTTGAATTTAGTCATTGGCACTGTATTTTCCTTGTCTTCCTTCGTAAAGTCTTCCTTTGTCCATCCAACTAAGGTGAGAAGACAAAAAGTTCAATTCCCCATGGATACCATTAATGCCTAAAAGGAGAAATCTATTTCTTTAAGTGCTTATTTGTGCTTCTATGAAATTGCTAATGAAGTATAGGATTATTTGCAATGATATTGGTTCAAAAGAACAAGTGTGAAATTTAAGAGTAAGGGTGGGGGTAATTATCTCAAAAAAGAGAAAGAGAGAGAGAGAGAGAGAGAGAGAGAGAGAGAGAGAGAGAGAGAGAGAGAAGCTATTAGGGATATGCCAATTAGAGAGGAATTTCTGTTTAAAATCCCCTTAACTAATATAGAAGTCAAGTTTTTAATTTAAAAAATAACATCAACTCCTTTCTCTGTTTTCATCTCTTCTACATCTATAGAGCACCCCAGAAAACCTGTTCTCTAAGGTTAGTCACTGCTATGCAGTCCAAGAAAGTGAATACTTAGAATAGAGAATCAATACAATGGTATTTTCTAGATTTAGAGAAAAATATAATAAGTTCATAGAGCTGGAAGAATCTTACCTATTTGTCCTTTCAACCTAGTACACATACATTTTGTTTTGATTTATATTATCCACATCTCAACATCTATATTCTCCTCTATTAATACAATTTATTGATAATTGCCTAAGCTGATAAGAATTTACTTTATTCATTATAGCAGTCATCTAGGGTTCTTAGGAAGTTTTTATGTTGTTTTCAGAGACAATAAACTTGCAAAGAACTTAGGTAACAGGAACAACAGGCAATTAAAACAGACCAGCACTGCCCTAGTAGAAAGATAAAATAGATCTTTATGCTTTCAGTTGAGGGTAGATCTGCTCTGTTTTTACAAGGTTGAACCAAGTCAAATGAAACTCTTTCAAAAAGTTGCTGGTGTTAATATGAGAATTAGTGTCTCCTGGGCCACCTGGAAGAGTCATTTTAATTATTGTCAAAGGATACTATTATTGTTCATTTTCTTGTGTGCACAGAGAAGATGGGGAGTGTTCAGAAGGCTATAATTGGCACTTCTCTTTGTACAAAAGGGAATCTCATAAGCACTTACTGTTCCAAGACAGAAATAACCACAGAGTAAAGTTGTGTTCTCTTTTCAATATGTGCTGAATGAGACAACCATATAATACCCAGAGAAGTCTCTGCAGAGTACTGAATATGTAATGAGAAAAATAACCACTGAAACAAAATGAAAGTGTTCTTTCTATCAAAACGGTAAATATCACTTTCCTTGTTGTAATATCTGAAAGAATGCATTTATGAGCAATTAGTGATGATACAATTCAGCATAGATGTTCTTTATATTTGGAGCTAATCATCTGATTACTGAAAATCCCTAAAAAAATTAAATCAGTTATTAAGCCCTTCAGTTTCTGGCCTCTGAGATACATTTGCTACATACTACTATAAATAAATTGCATGAAACAGTTTCTTGTGATTCATAAATATCACTGCATGAATAATCATATAGGACAGCAAAAAAAATTCATTTTGATGTTTAGTATTCTTCATTTTTAACTCAGAGCAGAGTTAAAACCTTGAGAAGTTGATGGTTTCACCTAATTTAGACATAAGATATGGATAGATGGCAGGATACATAGAGTAACTGAGCCTGGAGTCAGAAAGACCTATGTTCAAATGTGCCTTCAGACACTGACAGTGTGATCCTAGGCAATTCACTTAAGCACTGTTTTCCTCAATTTCCTCATCTGTAAAATGAGCACCCCATAAGATTGTTCTGAGGATCAAATTAAATGATATTTGTAAATGTGCTTGGCACATAGTAGGCAATATATAAATGTTAGGTACTCTTTATTGGTGATTATATCTTAGGTCTTTAGTAGGACTATCATTAAGAATACATTGCTAATTTATGAGATAAGTAATCATCATAACTTTTTGAATATTTACTACAGAAAGATAATTGGAAAATATCATAAATATATTCTGAAATAATAAATGTTGAGGTTTTCAAGTTTTCATAAAATGATATATTCTCTTTCCTCATTATAAGGTAATATTCTTTAGGTAATATTATAAGGTAATATTCTCTCTGTTTCTGCTTGTGTACATATGTACAAAACTATATGAATGTAATTAAAATCATCATTGTGTTTATTAATGATCTCACCTTTACAGGGAATCATAAGCATTTCCCAAGGAAAGCTAGACATCATCAAATTCTTGTTGACTGATACTTAACATAATTGTGATCCTTCTAACAGCATAGGTCATGCAGTTTTAATTCATGTCATCCCATACACATTTATCAGAGATGAAGCCCTTTCTTTATGTCTTTTTTAATGGTATGGATACCAGTGCAGTACTTGGTCTTTCCATTTTTTTTTTTTACTCATAAGGTTATTGTGACAAAATAAATAATGCATGTAAAAAATTCACAAATCTTAATGCATAAGAAAAAGGTGAATTATTGATGCTTTATTTGATTGGTTTCTCTATTTTTCTGATATGTTTTCTCAATGGTATCCTCCACCTTGATTTTTATATGCAAGACATTATTGGAACTATGTGTGCTCTCTTTTGTCTACCTATAATTTGTTTCCTAAGAGAATTTGATGCTCTGTAATTCATAGCCATAACTGCATGAATCCTCAAGCAGAACAGCAAACATTTCCAGCATAATCCATTTTCTTCACCACAATCATTTTCTGAAAACTTAATGCAGCCTACAGAGGACTCTGGATTCTCAAAGACAATGACTACATCTGTGGATAGGATGACCACTCTGATAGAATTTCAGGTCATTGAGCTATTGAGACATTCTAAGGAAAGTTTAGATAAATCCAAGATATTAAACTCTCATTCCCCCAATTAATCCTAATTTAGTTACACAGTCTCCATCTCTTCTCCATTATCACCATTTGATTCTCTGTAACACTACTCCACACAATTGTCCATCTGTCTTTTTGAATAATTAACTATAAATTACATCTAACAGGCAATAATATTTAGTTTGGTAGAAGAATGTGAGTTTGGAAAATATGTTGTTAGCAACATTATAAGGAGAATTAAATGCCTTGTAATAATACAATTCTAAATTTAAAAACATTCTGACTTACTAATAATCTATTAATTACTGATGCAGTCTACTTACTTATGTATGAATATCTATCTGTTCTCCTTTCTCAACTAGTCATATTAGAATCTCTGGGAAGGTAAACAATGGATGAAATGGAAGTAAGGGGAACCAGGAGCTTACACAAAAAAGGTAAATGGAGGCCTCATTAAATTTTAGCCTATTTTATAATTTTGGCTCAGGTCAGTCCTGTTGACCAAATATAATGAAATCAGCAAATCTCAAAATGTAATACTTTGCATATTTATCTTTGCAGCATTCCCTCCTCATTCCTGCCTGGGAGATATTCATTTATGATTATAGTCAAGTACCTGAAAGTTAGGTGGGGAAGGGAGGACCTGCTGTTTTAGAATATCTGAAAAATTGTTTTCTCCTCCATCATATTTCATATAATGGTCATATGTTCATTGGTTGTATACTTCAGCTCTGATGACTCATGGTTTTGTACAGTGTGATGTAAAAGATATCTTCTAATTGACTACTGAACTTGAATTCTTTGCTTCTGATGGAATACCCTCAATTTTTTAGGTCTTCACATTCTTTCTTTGAAAATGAAGGACTCTATGAGCTGTTGAGAAGTTTTGGTTTCAGTACACTACCATCCAAATTTCTTCCTTCCCCATATACACATGTACCTGGATGTAATTCATGAACTCTTTGCTGGAAAGTAATCTGAAACTTTCACATCTTGTTTTGGAACAAGGCAATGGATATCCTATTTATATGTTGTGCATAAGACACCAAGGAAGGAAAATCTGAGTATGTTCAAATGATTCACTCTCATTGGACAAGCTTTCCATTACATTTCATGTTGTATTCACATGTAAATACCATATATAAACATATAAAATTAGTATTGTAATTATTATCAAATGATTCAACATTAGAATACAATATGGTTTGTTTTTTTGTTTTTTTGTTTTTTTTTGCAAGGCAATGGGGTTAAGTGGCTTGCCCAAGGCCACACAGCTAGGTAATTATTAAGTGTCTGAGGCCGGATTTGAATTCAGGTACTCCTGACTCCAGGGCCAGTGCTCTATCCAGTGTGCCACCTAACTGCCCCAGATATGGTTTTAAAGGACAAAAAAAGCAAATTTATGACCATCTCTTTTGCTGCTGCACTCCAAGGACCCTGGTATCTTCTTAACTGATTCACTCTTATAATGTCCTTTATATGTTGACTCTCTGAATTGGCTGTGCCTTCTTTGGGAGTAGGGACTATCTTGCCTTTCTATTTGTATGGTCAGTGCTTATAACAAAGCTTTGTATATATTAAAGTGCTTGATCAATGGTTTTAAATTAATTTATTCAATTATTCAATCCTTTTGATCTTTTTTTAGCCTCTCCCTCTT
This sequence comes from Macrotis lagotis, assembly GCF_037893015.1. NCBI lineage: Eukaryota > Metazoa > Chordata > Mammalia > Peramelemorphia > Peramelidae > Macrotis > Macrotis lagotis. The sequence continues at coordinate 108,891,321 of NC_133660.1, forward strand.
ATACAGAGTGCTATAATGAAAGCTCATTATCTAGATGTATGTTTAATCCCCTTAATTTTCACAACATGCTTTGCTTTCAAAGCAGTATTTTAATGGCAAAAAGGAAAAATAAACAAGTAGCACCATCTATTTTCCAGTCCTCAATCAAGTAAAGGCTTTTAAATCCATTTTCCATTAAAAATAATTCATCAAGATATTAATAAAATAATTTATTTCAAAAATACTATATTTCCAAAACTATATTGAAAGTGACAGTTAAAACATGACAGTTAAATTATGTGTTAAAGACAAATGAAGAATTGAAGGAAATACCATAAAGAACAATGCTATGATGAAATAATAGAAGGAATTCACTTTGGAAAAAATTCATATGAGCAGAAAATGCTGAATATACTTCATTTTGAGAAATTAAAATTAGGAAAATTTTGATGTTCCTAAATTCATCCCAGAAGAGTTTTCTAGGGTAGTTAAAAATTCACAACACATAATGCACTAAATAAAAACTGTCAATAATAAAGTACAACTAGGCATAATAAAGTACTTAGAAGTACTCAGTTTTAAGAAGGAAATACATTCATCACATTGAAGAACTATTACTTCTGATATATTAATGAAAAATAATAAATTCAAGATCACTTGTTTATCTGAAGAAGTTGGTATGGAAACAAAATAACAGCTGCCAAATTATTTGGGAAGAGTTGGCAGCACCAAATCTTAGAAATTTATAGATAAAAAGGTTTTTGAAATTATTTACAGCAGGTGTGTCCAATCTGCAACCCAGAGACTGCGTCCAACTCTCAAAATTCATACTTTATTATATTATTACATTCTATTATTATACTCATTACTAATGTGTGATACATTATAATGATAAAGAAATATTAAATTTTATATTCAGTCCATTGCAAAGTTTTTTTGGAGTGATGCAGTTCAGAAGAACTAACAGGTTAGACACTCATGATTCAAAGCATAACAATTTTAATATCATCTCTTTGAAAATAAGATGAAACATAGGGATTTGGTTCAAAATAGAATTTTAAAGGTAGAAAAGTTAGAAAATGATCATCACAATCAAAAACTATTTGACATTTTCTTCCATTTTTTCTTCATGTTCAGTGTCACCAAATACAGGTGACCCTTCATGTGTATATATATATATATCATCTTTTTTACAATCTTTTCTTTTTAGTTTAATGGTTCTTTCTTTTTTGTTTATTTATTTTTGAATTTTATAATTTTCCCCCTAATTTCACTTCCTTCCCCCACCCCCAATGGAAGGCAATCTGATAGTCTTTACATTGTTTCCATGCTATACATTGATCAAAACTGAAAATATAGAGAAAAAAAATCATATCTTTAAGGAAAAAATAAAGTATAAGAGATAGCAAAATTGCATAATGAGATAACTTTTTTTTTTTAAATTAAAGGTAATAGTTTTTGGACTTTGTTCAATCTCCACTCCACAATTCTTTCTCTGGATACAGACAGTATTCTCCATCAAAGATACAGCAAAATTGTCCCTGATTGTTACACTGATGAAATGACCAACTACATTAAGATTGATCATCACCCCCATGTTCCTATTGTGGTATACAATTTTCTTCTAGTTCTGCTAGTATCTCAGTATCAGTTCATGTAAATCTTTCCAGACTTCTCTGAATTCCCATCCCTCCTGGTACCTAATAAAACAATAGTGTTCCATAACTTACAAATAACGCAATTTGTTCAGCCATTCTCCAATTGATGGATATTTGTTCAGTTTCCAATTCTATACCACCACAAACAGAGATGATTTATGAATATTTTTGCAGAAATGTTTTTACCCTTTTTCATGATCTCTTCAGGGTATAGACTAAGTAGTGGCATTGATTGATCGAAGGGAATGCACATCTTTATAACCTTTCGGTATAATTCCAAATTTCTCTCCAGAAAGGCTGGATGAGTTCACAGCTCCACCAACAATGTATTAGTGTACCAGATTTCCCACATCCCTTCCAACATTGATCATTGTCCTGTCTGGTCTTATTGGCCAGTCTGAGAGATGTGAAATGGTACCCCAGAGAAGTTTTAATTTGCATTTCTCTAATCAGTAAATATTTGGAGCAATATCTAGAATGACTATGGATGTCTTTGATTTCCTCATCTGTAAATTGCCCCTGAATATCCTTTGACTGTCAATTGGGGAATGGTTTGTTCTTTTATAAATTTGACTCAGTTCTCTATATTTTTAAAGAAATGAATCCTTTCCAATTTACTACATTTCTTTTGATCTTGTTTACAGTGGTTTTTTGTGCAAAAGCTTTTTAATTTAATGTAATCAAAATTATCTAATTTGTTTTTATAGTTATTGATTTATTTTATTTATTTTGAATTTTACAGTTTTCCCCTAATTTCGCTTCCCTTCCCCCATCACCCACTGAAGGCAGTCTGTTAGTCTTCACATCGTTTCCATGGTATACACTGATATAAGTGGAATGTGATGAGGAAGGAATCATATCCTTAATTAGGGAAAATAAAGTATAAGACATAGAAAAAGTGTATAATAAAATAATTTTTTTTTTAGTTAAAGGTAATACTCTTTGGTCATTGTTCAAAGTCCACAATTCTTTATCTGGATACAGATGGTATTCTCCATTGGTGATACCCTAAAATTGTGCCTGATTGTTGCACTGATGGAATGAGCAAGTCCATTACGGTTCATCATAACCCCCATGTTGCTGTTAGGTTGTACGGTGTTTTTCTGATTCTCTCATCTCGCTCAGCATCAGTTCCTGCAAATCCTTCCAGGCTTCCCTGAATTTTCATCCCTCCTGGTTTCTAATAGAACAATAGTGTTCCTTCACATACATATTCCACAATCTATTAAGCCATTCCTCAATTGATGGACATCCCCTTGATTTCCATTTCTTTGCCACCACAAACAAAGATGTTATGAATATTTTTGTACAAGTGATGTTTTTACCCTTTTCCCTCTTCTCTTCAGGGTAGACTGGTAGGGGTATAGCTGGTTCAAAGGGTATGCACATTTTTGGTGCTTTTGGGCCTTTGTTCAAAGTCCACAATTCTTTCTCTGAATACAGATGGTATTCTCTATTGAAGATAGCCCAAAATTTTCCTTGGTTGTTGCACTGATGGAATGAGCTAGTACATCAAGGTTGATCATCACCCTCTTGCTGTTGTTAGGGCATACAATGTTTTTCTGGTTCTGCTCATCTAGCTCAGTATCAGTTCATGAAAATCTTTCCAGGATTCCCTGAATTCCCATACTTCCTGGCTTCTAACAAAACAATAGTGTTCCATGACATACATATACCACAGTTTATTAAACCATTCCCCAGGAGAAGGATATTCACTTAATTTCCATTTCTTTGTCACCACAGACAGGGTTGCTATAAACATTTTAGTATAAGTAATGTTTTTACCATTTTTCTTAATCTCTTCAGAGTATAGACCCAGTAGTAATATTGCTGGATCAAACGGTATGCACATTTTTTTGCCCTTTGAGTATAATTCCAAATTGCTCTCCAGAAAGGTTAGATGAGTTCACAGCTCCACCAACAATGTATTAGTGTCCCAGATTTCCCACAACCCTTCCAAAAATGATCATTGTCTTTTCTGGTCATATTGGTCTCTCTGAGAAGTGTTAGGTAGTATCACAGAGATGCTTTAATTTGCATTTCTCTAATAAGTAATGATTTAGAGCAATTTTTCATATGACTACAGATTTCTTAGATTTACTTATCTGCAAATTGCCTTTGCATATCCTTTGACCATTGTCAAGAATACTATTTGCAAGAATTGTTTTCTAATTTAATACATTTCTTTTGATCTTGGTTACATTGGTTTTGTCTGTGTAAAAGCTTTTTAATTTAATGTAATCAAAATTATCTAGTTTGTTTTGAATGATGTTCTCTATCTCTTCCTTGGTCATAAACTCCTCCCCTTTCCATATATCTGACAGGTAAACTACTCCTTGATCTTCTAGTTTGCTTATAATATTGTTTTCATGTCTAAATCCTGTATCCATCTGGATCTTATCTTGGTATATGGTATGAGATGTTGTTCTTCCATACTAACTTCCCATTTTCCCAACAGTTTTTATCAGAGAGAGAGAGTTTTTATCCCAATAGCTGGACTCTTTGGGTTTATCAAACTGCAGATTACGATAATCACTTCCTGCTATTGCATCTAGTCTATTCCATTGATACACACCTCTATTTATTAGCCAATATTGGTCAGTTTTGATGAATGATGCTTTATAATATAACTTTTAGATCTGATAAGGCTAAGCCATCTACTTTTGCACTTTTTTGCTTGAATCCCTAGAAATTCTTTACTTTTTATTTTTCCATATTAATTTACTTATAACTTTTTCTAACTCATTAAATTATTTTTTTTAGAATCTTGATTGGTAGGGAACTAACTAAACAAGTAGTTTAGTTTTGGTAGAATTGTCAATTTTATTATATTAGCTTGACCCATCCATGAACAGTTGATGTTTGCCCAGTTATTTAATTCTGATTTTATTTGTGTGAGAAATGTTGAATCAGACCCCTAAATAGATTTTGGAGAGATAGAACCCACAAAAAACAGAGTGAAACAATTTTCTGGTTCACTATATCATGGAGGGATTTTAGGAAAGATCTATGTCACTTGGGTGAAGGGGGAACAGAGACTAGCATAAACAGATTGAGAGTAAGCCAGATGAAAGTTCTTCCCTTCAGTAAAGATCAGTAACCAGGCCCTCTGGGTCCTACCTTGACAGTACCTGAAGTCAGCAGTGAGGGCTCTAACTCCATCACAGTAGGAATATTGTGAACCCCTAATTCAGGTTCCAAGAGTGACTGGATTGGATTAGTTCAGTTCAGAGAGTAAGCCCCCAGTACCTGAGGAATTCATGTGTAAAGCCAAAGACCATATTTCTGAGAACCAGCACATGAAGCTTGGGATTGTGCCTCCTCTTTCCCAATATATATATGTGTGTGTGTGTGTGTGTGTGTGTGTGTGTGTGTGTGCGCATGTGTGTGTGTAGGGCAGTTTCTGTCTTCTTTGCTAGTAGAAAATTACTATGTTGATAGGATTAATCAGAAAGGAAATGGCAGAAAGAGAAAAATGGCAAAATACCTACATGTGAAACCTCCAAAGAGAATGTGAATTGGTATTAAGTTAAAAAAGTTCTCTATAAATAACTATAAAGAACTCAAAAAGGGATTTTGAAAATCAAGTTAGAGTAAGAAGGAAAATTGAAAAAAATGAGAGTTATGCAGAATTGTTTAAAAATTCAATAGTTTGGAAAAGAAGCACAGAAATTGATTGAAGAAAATAGAATCTTTAGAAAAGAACTGTCCAGCCTCAGACATTTAATAATTATCTAGCTGTGTGTCCTTGGGCAAGCTAATTAACCCCATTACCTTGCAAAAACCTAAAAAAAAATAAATAGAAAAGAACTAGTCAAATATGTGTAAAAATCCATGGAAGAAACAACAACTTCAAAGGTAGAATTAGTCAAATGAAAAAGGACATGCAAAAGCTAACTGAAGAAAAAATCCTTAAAAATTAGATAAGGGGAATCTAATCTATGAGAGTTGAAGAATATATATCAAACAAAAAGAAAAGAGTACAAAATAGAAGAAAATATAAATTATCTCATTGGAAAAACAATTGACCTGGAAATTAGATACAGGAGAGATAATTTAAGAATATTTGGACTGCCTGAATATCATAATAAAAAAAGGAGCCTGGGCAATAAGCTTTCTTAAAAATCATCAAGGAAAAATACTTTAATATCCTAGAATGAGAGGGCAAATTAGTCCTTGAACTAATTCAGTAATCACCTCCTGAAAGTGATCCCAAAATGAAAATGCCAAGCATTATTGTAATGAAATTCCAGAATTACCAGTACAAGGAGAAAAATACTATAAGCAGCCAGAAAGAAATAATCCAAAGACCAGCAATTCATAGTCAGGACTGCATATAACTCAGTAGTTTCTATGTTAAAGGAATAATTGTTTATAATGTGATACTCAAGAAGACATAGGAATCTTGATTGCTTTCCAAGAATAAACTATCCAGCAAAATTGAGCATAAACTTTAAGGAGGGAAGATGGTCATTCAGTAAAATAGGGAGCTTTCAACCTCTCCTGATGAAAAGACTAGAACCAAAGAGAAAATTTTATCATCACATAAAAAACTCAAGAGATACATAAAAAAATAAACAGGAAAGAAAAAAGAAAATATGTAATTCAATAAAATTAAACTGCTTGCATCTCTACATGGGAAGATCATACTTGTAACTCTTGGAACTGTTTTTCTGTTGAGATAGTTAGAAGGATTATACTTAGTCTGGGGATGTGGGATTATAAATATATATATATATATAGCCAGAAAAGTTAGCCTTTATTATATATTATTCATTATATTATATATATATATATATATATATATATATATATATATAATCTGATCTTGATGAAATAACAGTAAAAGAAAACAAATCATGAAGAAATGATTGTACAGCAAAAGGGAAGCAGAGTAAGGTAAATCATATCACATGAAAAGGTACCAAAAAATCTATTATAATAGAGGAAAAGAAGGAAGGGGTGAGAACTGATTGAATCTTACTCTAAAAAGATTTGACTTAAAGATGGAATAATATACACTCCTGATGGGGTTTAGAAATTTATCTTATCCTAGGGCAGCTAAGTGGTACAGTGGAGAGATCACCGGCCCTAGAGTCAGGAGGACTTGAGTTCAAATCCAGCCTCAGACACTTAAGAGACTTACTCCACTGTCTTGAAAACAAGAGTAGAAAGAAAGAAATTTATCTTATCTTAAAAAGAGTTAGAAAAGGTCAAACCCTTTGACCCAGCAATTCCAATTCTAGGCCTATATCCAGAAGAAATCTTTAAAAATGTGAAAAATTTCAAATGTTCAAAAATATTCATAGCAATCTTTTTGTGGTGGCAAAATTTTGGAAACTGAGACAATTACCATCATTTGGGGAATGGTTAAAAAAGTTATGTACAAGAATAATATGGAATACTATTTTAGTTCTATAAAAACCATAAATGGTCTGGCTCTAGAGATACAAGGAATGAATTACAAAATCTCATGCTGAGGGAAGGGAAGAAGCATTATACACATTAATAACATTGTGACTGATGGAAGCAGCTCCTTTCAGCAGTTCAGAGAACTAGGACAACCCTTTTAGACCAGTTATGTACAATTCTATCCCCATCCAGAGGAAGAAAAACTAAAGAAAACTAGACCAAACAAAAATCCTTCAGAATCTGATGAACAGTACATTCACTTAAAAAAAAAAAACTCATGTATTTCTTTCCCTTAATCTTACTTTCTTATACTGAAAATATCTAATCTAATAAACATGTTTAACCCAAATGTGAATGTACAATGTTAACCTGACTGTTCACCTCTGAGGGGAGGGGGATGGATGGGAAGGGAGGTGGAAGAAAATTAAATATCACTTTAAAAAAATAGGAAAGAAAAGGGGGAAAGGGAAAAAAAGGGGGGTTGATAGAAAGGAGGGCAACTTGAGGGAGGAGGTGGTCACAAGCAATACACTGCTGAGAAGAAACAGGGCAAAAGGAGAGAGAAAAGTATAATTGGGGGAAATAAGATGGAGGAAAATAAAAAGATAATACTCATAACTATGAATAAGAATGGGATGAACTGTCCCATAAAATGGAAGTTTACAGAGAGTAGATTAAAAGCTAGAATCCTATAATTTTTTTTTTACAAGAAATACATTTTTATCAGAGAGATACATTCAGAGTAAAGGTAAAAGTCTGGAGCAGAATACATTATGCTTCAACTGAAGTAAGAAAAAATAATAATAATAACAAACAAGAAGTAATAATCTTGATCTCAGACAAATCAAAAGCAAAAATTGATCTAATTACAAGAGGTAAAGAAGAAAATCTGCCTAAAGGTACTGTAGAAAATGAAATAATATTAATACTTAATTTATATGGACCAAGTGGTATAGCATCCAAATGCTATAAGTTAAATGAAGAGGTTAAATGAGTTACAGTAATAAATTGACAATAAAACTATACTAGTAGAAGACCTCAATCTCTATTTAATAAAATTAGATGAATCTAATCACAAAATAAATAAGGAAAAAAGTTAATAGAATTTTAGAAAAGTTAAATATGATAGACTTCTGCAGAAAATCGAGTGGTCATAGAAAGGAATATACCCTTTTTATTAGAAATAAAAATTGATGTCATATTAAGGGATAAAAATCTCAAAATTTGAAGATTTGCTTTTCAACTTTCCCTGAATCCCTGTAAGTCAAGTGGACTTGCTGAATGTCACACAATAAGCAAGTAACAGAGCTCAGATTTGAATCTAGTTTCTCTGGTTCCATTTCTAGGTCACAGTAACATTTCTAGATCACTAACATCTTCATTTGTAGGATGAAATAATATAATGCATATGTATAGATCTTTATAAAACATTTAATCGGATGTTAAAAAGGAAACATAAGATAGTGATTAGTGTTCTACAGCACTTTGAGATTTGCAAAATATTTTGCAGAGATTCCATTTAATCCTCATTAGCAACTGCTGAAAGTAGATGCTCTATAACTAGAAGATAAGGACTAGTTTACCTGTCAGATATACAGAAAGGGAAGCAGTTTATGACTAAGGAAGAGATGGAGAACATAACTAAAAATGAACTAGATGATTTTGATTGCATTAAATTTAAAAACTTTTGCACAGATCAAACCACTGCAACCAAGATCAAAAGAAATGTAGTAAACTGGGAAATAATCTTTACAACTAGTTTTTCTGACAAAGTACTCATTTCTAAAATATACAGAGAACTGAGTCAAATTTAAAAAAAAAAACGTCATTCCCCAATTGACAAACGGTCAAAGGATATGCAGAAGCAATTTACAGATGAAGAGATCAAAGCTAGATATAGTCATGTGAAAAATTGCTCTAAATCATTATTACTTATTAAAGAAATGCAAATTACAGCTTCTCTGAGGTATCACCTCACACCTCTCAGACTGGCCAATATGACCAGAAAGGACAATGAACATTGTTGGAAGGGTTGTGGGAAATCTGGGACACTAATACATTGTTGGTGGAGCTGTGAACTCATCCAACATTTCTGGAGAGCAATCTGGAACTATGTCCAAAGGGCAATAAAAATGTGCATACCCTTTGATCCAGCAATACCACTACTGGACCTATACCCTGAAGTGATGATGAAAAGGTTTTGTAAAAATATAATTTGTACAAAAATATTCATAGCAGCTGTTTTTGATGGCAAAGAGTTGGAAATCAAGCAAATTTCCTTCAGTTGGGGAATGGCTTAACAAACTGTGGTATATGTGTGTCATATGAGGAACACTATTGTTCTATTAGAAACCAGGAGTGATGGGAATTCAGGGAAGTCTGAAGGGATCTGCATGCACTGATGCTGAGTGAGCAGAACCAGAAAAACATTTTATACCCTAACAGCAACATGGGGGTGATGATCAACCTTGATGGACTTGCTTGTTCCATCAGTGCAACAATCAGGGACAATTTGGGGCTGTCTGCGATGGAGAATACCATCTGTATTCAGAGAAAGAACTGTGGAGTTTGAACAAAGACCAAGTACTATTAGCTTTAATTTAGAAAAAAACATCTTATTGTCTGATCTTGCTATCTCTTTTACTAAATGTTTCTTCCTTAAGGATATGATTTCTCTCTCATCACATTCAATTTGGATCAATGTATACCATAGAAAAAATGTAAAGACTGGCAAATTACCTTCTGTAGGGAGTGGGGGGGAGGAAAGTAGGATTAGGGAAAAAATTGTAAAACTCAAAATAAATAAAATCTTTAAAAAATTAAATTTAAAAAAGAAAGAGGATGTTATAGGATCCTCAATTTACATTTGAGTAAAATGAGGCAGATAGAGGCTAAGGATCAAATGACTAGTAAGGGTCTATGGTCATATTTGAACTCAAGTCTTCCTCACTCCAGGTCTAGTGCTTTATCCACTATATCCCCTGTTTCTCTCTCATGACTGCTGATTAAGCAGAAATCTAAATAAATATAATAAAATATAAATTTGAAAAATCCTGAAAAGGATATCCTTTGAAAGGGGCATATGTTATGAAAAATCAGTTGCCTATTTAATGATACTTGGTATAGTCAACATTGAAAAGCAGGAATTTTTGCTTTACAATGGAAAAAATGAAGGAAATCCTATAATTTTGTCCCTTTGAATTAAATAATACTTGGAAAATGAAATTTTAAAAGTAATTGTTACAATATTCTTAATATACCACATCTGTCTGTGCTTTAAGAAGGGATAACTAATCTATTCTGATTACATGGGGGGAGGAGATTCTATTTCCCAGCATGGTGATAAATATGCAAATTTTAATTTTAGAGGCTCTAATATTTCGCCAACTTTTTATAATCTAGAGATTGCTCAGAAATTGGTTGTGATCTGCAGTTAATTATAAAATGTCACATAAACCCCTAAATAGCTCCTGCTCATTTGAAGCAAACAAAATTAGTTTCCTCTCTCTCTGACAATACATTTTCCATCTCATTTAGTTTGAACTGTTATATTTACAAATTTGGTCTAAATGGCAGAGGGTTTAGACAACATTCCAATTGTCTTCTTTCATCATCTTCCTTCTCTCCACCTTCTCTTCTTCCTAAAGTATACACTGAACACTTATTGTCTTGTAATATTTTGGTTTTGAAAGATTACATAGCTCGGTTTCAAACCTATCTCTCTTCCTTACCTCACCCCTTCAAAAATAGTCTTTTTGCTTTTTTTTCTCCCCTTTACTTACAGTGTTTATTTACCATGTCTGTGAAATCCTCTTTCATTTTAAATGTACCCTTAAAACCCTATCTATCTGTCATAGTACAGTCAGAAACTTACTTTCACCAAATAGAAAGCAATTCTCCCTCTGATCATAATTCAGTAGAAAGAATATCAATTTTGGATTCAGAAAATGTGAATTCAAACCTTGCCACTGCCCCCTTACTACTAATTGACTTTGAGAAAAAATCATTTTGTCTCAATGAATCTAATCTACAAATTGCCTTAATGATCTCAGAATTACCTTTCATTTCTATGACCTCTTGCATGTTAGAATAACTCTTATGAATATTTACATGCACTTCTGTATGCTATTTCTTCATGTTTTATTCTTTATTCTAATTCTTAATGTTTCATTTCTTTTCCTCTTCGAATCCAATCATATTGAATTTTTGGAGGAGGAAAAAGAAAGACATTAGAGTGCAGAAGCAGGAGCCAGTCCAGATAGGACTTTTTAGACAGCCTCAAACAATATTACAATTTGTGAAAAACAGCTTGGTAAAGTCCTGCTAATTAAATCAGTGCTTGTGTCTTGGTCCACTAAGGCCAAGGCATTTCTGAATTGATGAAGTTTAGACAAAGCTGACTGTTATAATTCTTCAGTCTGCAAAGAAATTAAATGTAAAGAGAGAGTGAAAAGCAATAGGAGAAGCTGTTGGACATGGAGGGCAGAGAATCCTGGTGGTCAGGATGCCTAGGGCTATTCATTGGGGGGGGCTTTTTGTGACTTTTCTGATTGGATGCTCCCCTTGTAAACAGCAGTCAGGGATATTGTTGTGTATGGTTTTGTGCCTGTGCCTGTGTCTATGTCTATGTCTTATTACAATGCTCTATGGATGGTTTACTGATGGGAATGGTTATAAATGAGAATTATGTCCAATTTTAGTGGCAAATGAACCCCTGAGAATATAATCTTTATGAAAAAGAGTGCCTATATCAGCTGTCCAAAGACGTTAATAGTTAGATGATGAGACCCAAACACAAAGTAGGCCTTGTTCTCTTCATTCTTATACCATTCTCAGAATGTAATAAAATGCATACCATTTAATATGTTCTTAAAAATTTGCTAATTTGGAATAAATATAATAAATATATATATATACAATATATTTAATAAATATATTTTTCTTATATTTGTTGTTGTTGTCTAGTCATCTGATTTACTTCTGACACTTCTTGACTCCATCTGGGATTTCTTGACAAATATATAGGAGTGGTTTGCCATTTCCACCTCTAGTTCGTTTTACAGATGAGCAAACTGATATAAACAGGGTTAAGAGTTAGAGAAGGTCTTCTAGCATTTTGCTTTGATCCTTGATGAAATATTTAAAGAAAAAGAGATAAGATTCATAGACAATGAGAAAATATAGATGGGTTACACAGGAAATAAGAGATGTACTTGACTATATTATTATGGACCCATTAAAATTAATTAATATTTGCATCTCTATAATGTTTTTGCTGAGGAAGTACTTTCATCAAGCTTTAAGACATATTAAAAATTCTTTCTATTTTTACCTATCATATAGCTATTGTGTAGCTGTTATGATTGAGTTGAGCACACTGATTGAGTTATGGATATTTATATTTAGAAAAGGCAAGGATGGATAATATTAACCTTTTTTATTAGAACTAAAAGGAAGTCTGCTTGAAAAAAAAATCCATTCTCTTCTTGCTTCTTTTTTTAAACTTTTAATGGAAAAGAAGACTTTTCAGGTTAAATAGAGAATGAATGAGAGATATTCAATCCAATACTGTTCCTGCTGTTGCTACTACTTCTACTTCTACTACTACTACTACTACTACTACTACTACTACTACTACTGGTCCTATTTCTAGTAGACTTTTACATAGCATTTTAAGATTTACAAAACCCTTTATATGCTCTCTTTTTTGATCCTCATTTCAAAAAACAAATAAAAACACCTTAGGACATAGGTAATCTTACTTTACAAAAGAGATTTTTGTCATTGTGAATTTTCTCTCCATTGGTTGAAGTTGCAACTCTTCTGCAACTTTGTAAAAGAACTTTGAGTTCTTTTTTTGACCCTAAATTTCATTTTCCCATGACCAACTTATTAATATCTTCTCTACCACGCCCCATTGGTGTCTCATCCTGGGAGATGCTTCCATCCCACCCCCCCACCCCCCCGTCTCTTCTAATAGGTGAATTCCTCCCAAATTTCCATTTGGTGAAAATTATCAGGGCTTCTCACTCTTTCATCTCTCTTGTAGACCCATATTTCTCCATTGGGCTCCTCAAGGCTCTTTGCAAAACCCTTTTAGATACCATTTTCTCTAATTCGACTGAAGAAAACAAAATTTTCAGAGTAGTCAATATCATCACTTTTAGTCCCTTTCATAGAGACTGGCACAGTCTCTATCTATCTATCTATCTATCTATCTATCTATCTATCTATCTATCTGTCTGTCTGTCTAACTATCTATCTATCCATACATACAATACAAACATATGTAGATAGATGTAGAGATAGAGAGATACAGATACAGATACAGATACAGATACAGATAGAGGAGATAGAGCTAGAGCTAGAGCTAGAGCTAGAGACAGAGATAGAGATAGAGATAGAGAAAGAGATAGAGATAGAGATAGAGATAGAGATAGAGATAGATAGATAGATACAGATATAGATATGCTAGCTGACTTAATTTGAGTCTTCCCTTCTGAATCTAACTAACCTGGACATGGAACAGATTTGGAAGAGATTTTGAGGCCCCAGAGATATAACCAGGTCTTGATTTAAACCTTAGAAGTGGAATTTAGTGGGGGAGGTACATTCTTTAGACAGATTTTATTACCATTTTATAGAAGAAATGAACCCAGAAATTGTGATTTTCCTCTCGTAAAAAAGAGCTGTGTTGGACTCAATGAGAAGTACAAAAGTTATTTTAAAGTATCATCTCCTGTATAAGATAAACTTTTTTAATTTATTTTTTTAAGATGAACTTCTTGAAAGAAGGATTCAAACTACTGTTGCATATCTCTCCCCAGTTCTTAAGATAGTGTTTTTCATGTAATAAGGTTTTTATAACTTCCTTTTTCATCTATTTAATCATTCCTTCATTCCCAGATTTCCTATTAATTTATAAACTCTTCAAGCACATAGAATCTTAGAGTTAGAAAGGACTTGGAAAGCCATGTAGCCTAGGGCAAGAATTCCTCCTCCCTGTACCAGAACAAGAGCTTCCCCCTCAAAATATTAGTAATGCAAACATCCAACCTTTTTTTTTTGAAACCCTCTAATGTCAGGTAACCTACTGTCTCATAAGATTGCTATGAATATCAAATAAAATAATGTGTGCAAAGTTCTTTGCAAATCATAAATAGGTATTACATGTCAGCTTGTATAATAATTGCTATTTTTGCTGTTACCCACAGAGGAATTCCACTGCCCTTTCAGGTAACCTTAATTGGCAAGTTTCTTTTTAAATTGACTCAGTTTGCCTCTTGCCCAGTTCCATTCACTACTGCTAGCTCTTCCTCCTGGGATCAAGCATAAATCATAAAATAAATGCTAAATTTTATATTTAAATATATATATATATGAATTTGAAAATACATAAGAAATATAGAAGCAAAGACAAATTGTTGTGAAAGTTCAAAGAAGAGAAAGCTTGCTTCAGGCCTGGGTGGAGGAGTCCTAGATATGGAAGGCTAATGATGGATGAAAAAGTCATTAAGCAATGTAGTCAGATAAGAGTGGAGCAGGTGGGCTCAGTTCCAGGAAGAAAGAAGGTCAGGAAGGTAATTGGCTGGTTGAAGGGTTTGGAAATAGAGGATGAAATTATACCTAGAAGTTGAATGAAAAGGTAAAGAAAAGCATAAGGGTCAAATGTTAGGAGCTAAATTCACTGACTTCCATGACTTTCTATTATAACCTTGTGTGTGCTAAAAAAAAAAAAGACCCTCAGAAAATGGAGAATTCTGGAGATCTGAGGAGTGAATCATAGGGAAAGAGATCTAAATTTCAGATGGAAAGATTTAGCAATTGATCTGATTGTATGATCAGGGTAGTGCTATATTGCTCTATGATGTCATGGTGATTGTTTTGTTCAATCATTCAGTTGGTCCTGAATCTTCATGAGATCATGTAGTATTTTTGTTAAAGATAATAAAGTGGTTAGTCATTTCCTCCTCCAGCTTATTTTAAAGCTAAGGAAACTGAGAAAAATAGACCTATATGAATTTCCCAGGATCACACAGCTAGTATGCCTCTGAATCCAGATTTGAAGTCAGGAAGGTCTTCTTCACTCTGTGGCTGGCCCTCTACTGTGACACCTGCCTTCCCCAGCCTTTTGACCCTAGGAAAATCATATTTATCTTTGTCTTCCTCAGATTCCTCATGTGTAAGCTAGAGAGAATTAGTTTTCCCTCCCTGGGATATTGCCTTCCTCAAAGTTCCCTAAACTATAAAATGTAGAGGCTAGATTAGACAGTATATAAGATAACTTCTAGCTTCAGCTATGTGATCTGATGACTTGACTTTGTATATCATATGTGTCCAGCATTACCAGTAGAATTCTTTTACATTCTCAGAGCAAATAATGATTATAAAGTGATATTGAGGTGTTTTAGGTTTTATTTATTGCAAATTTTCATGGAGTTTTATGTGTAGTGTAAGCAATTTCTGTGATGGAGGGGGGAAAGAACTCTTAAGTCTGACATCTATATTATATATTGAGTTCCATCGTAGAAGCAACTTCATTGTTACTAATTTTAGGGAAACCCTAGACATGAATCAAGCAAAAGATTTGTTTTACATATGTTACTTCAATTACTCCATGATGAAGTTTATAAAAGAGAAAAATTGAGAAAGAAATAAGATGTCCCTTTTGGGGTCAGGTACCCTATATGTAAGTCTAGAAATAAATCCCTTTGTGATAAGGGGGCCATTGGACCTGAAGTAATATATTCATATAACCATAGAAGATAGTAAAGAAGGTAGAGAGAAGGTTTTGGTGACAGGAATAACTGAGTTCATAGTTCTATTAGAAAACAAGAGGGACAGGATTTCAGAGAAGCCTGGAAAAACTTGCATGAATTGATGTTGAGTGAGATGAGCAGAACCAGAAGAACATTGTACACCCTAACAGCAACATGGGGGTGATGATCAACCTTAGCGGACTTGCTCATTCCCATGCAATAATCAGGAACAATTTTAGAGTACCTTTGATGGAGAATACCATCTGTATCCAGAGAAAGAACTGTGGAATTTAAACAAAGATCAAAGATTATTACCTTCATTTTCTTTTTTAAAAAAAAAGCATCTTATGTACTATATAATGTTACTATCTCTAATATTTTATTTTCTCCTCAAGGATATAATGTCTCTATCAACACATTCAATTTTGATCAATGTATATAGTATGAAAACAATGTGAAGATTAACAAACTGCCTTCTGTGGTGAGTGGGGGGAGGGAAAGGTGTGGGGGAAAGATTATAAAACTCAAAACCTTACAAAAATTATAAGTAGAAACTATTATTGTATATAATTGGAAACCAAATAAAATATTAATAAAAAAGAAATAACTGAATTCAAGTTTTCTCTCTGATACTTAGAAGTAGGACAAATCATTTAATTTATAGGTGCCTCCAACAACTCAATAGGACTTATTTAGATTTTATAATATGTGATTGACACTATAGCTGGTAGGTAGAGGAAATTCTTTCATTGAGAGTTCCCCATGCTGATAATCATTGATGTTTTGCATGAAAATATAGTACATGCTTTCATTATGTTATAAAGCATTATTTTTATATGTCCCATTTTGCACCCCCACAAGACTACATATTATCTTAAGACCAAATAATTTTTCTACCTGTGACAGTCTGAGATTGTTATCTACAAGTGTCAATGAGACAAAACAGAAAGAAAATTAGTAAATCAATATTTACACAAGCATCTCCTTTTTATAGCTTGGGAAATTGTTTTGAAGTTTAGATTTCCCCTTTGAGTAGTGAGGATGTCTGTGCTAGTGAAGATTGAATTGCTAGATTAAAAATTGTAAGTAGTTTCGAGTCCTTGGAGGCTGGGCTATGTACTGCCAAGACCAGATGGGTATGACTATCTGTAGTGCACCCTGAAGGCCTTAATAGCAATGTAATGATTTAAGGAAAATTAAAGGCTCTTTGTTGTTTTTAAATAAAGCCCTCTAGGTCAAGTTCTGATCTCATTTGGACCCCATTCCTTTTCTGTCTCTGAGTATTAAATGGGCCAGGGTGGGAAACAAGCAACAAATCTGGTTCAATTTATCCAAGTTATTACGCACTATTTTTTGAAACTGACAGGATTTTCTATTTCTATGCTATAAACTCCATCAAAAGCATACTTTTGAAGATTGTAAGCACATTCATAAATATCATTCTTTTTTTTGCAGAGCTTCTATATTGAGCAAAGTATTATCTGTACACAGTGCAGTTTTGCTCAGTAGTTATTCCTTATCCCATCAATCTCCTCTCTGTCTGTAAAGAATTTCATAATTGCAGAAACACCCTTCAGTCAGGCAGTGTCTGTTCTGTAGTGAATCAGACAGAAAAAAGGACTCAGATGCCATTTCCTTAAAATATCTTCTCTTTAAGACAACTTTGAGATGACCTAGATTATTCAGAGGACTGGTTACATAATTTATTATCTTATAGGTAATAATGATCCAGTGAAAATACCTAAACTGCAGATGTCTCCATAATGGCATATTCATAATGGAATTGTGGGTATCTTGGGTATGCTTTATTACCTAAAAGATTCCCTAGCCATTAGTGCTGGCCATTTTTAATAGTATCCTTAAATGACAATATGCTTTTTACCATGGATTGTATTATAACATTAAATAAAGTTGATGATCTTCAGAGCTGATGTTATTTTTTGAGTAAAACTTCTAGACTATCAATCCCCATTCTCAATTTTTTTCTATCCCCTGAGATTACCTAACTTTTGGAAGGTGAAAAAAATGGAAATTTTCTTCTGCAAATGAAGTGATTTCTTTATATTTTCCAATAAAAATATTCTTCATAAAGGAATTTGAAGAAATTGTGCTTATGAATATTTTAAATTTTGAAAAAGGAAAAAACCTTTTAAAATAGAAAATTGTAGAACAGATTATAGGGATTGCATAAAGATTACCATTCACAAAAGTTACCTTAGATTTGGACTTTTAGTTTTGTCTCTGTCTCTATGTGTCTGTATTTCTTTCTATATGTCATACTGCCTTGGTGTCTTTGTCTCATTGTACCTCTGTCTTTCTGTACCTTTTTATGTCCTTTCTCTCTCTCTCTGTTTCTTCCTGTCTAACTCTGTGTCTTCCTCTGTTCTCTCTGTCTTCATGTTACTGTCTATGTCTGTGTTTGTCTCTCTCTATGTCTCCATATCTGTATCTGCCTAACTCTTTCTCTATGTTTCTTCCCTCTCTATCTTATTGTTTCTCTATCTGTGTCTTTCTCTGCCTTTCTCTCTCTTTGTCTCTGTCCCTTTCTGTTTGCCTGTCTTTCATTCCTGCGTCTGTGTGCCTTTCCTAATGATTCTCAGGGCTTCAATCATTGTTTTTATGAATGACACTGAGCTCCAACTAATCTCATATTTTCAAGTAGATCATGTTGACCCTGAAGTGAGTTTCAAAACAGGCTTCTTGACTCAATTATTACTGTACATGATTATCATATCTCCCTGCCTCTAATTTCATTAAATCTATTGCTTACATTACTGCCTGAGTGATTTTTTCTAATATATAGTTCTTATCACATCACAGACATCCTGGAAATTTTCAGTGGTTTTCTATTGTTTTCTAAATAAGAGATAAAATCATTAACCTTTTAAGGTCATATTTGTGTGTGTGTGTTTCTATGTACACATACATAAATATACATATGTATAGATATGTATATATATATATATATAGATAGCTATAGATATCTTCTCAGCCTCTCTTTTCATCTACATATACTGCTATTCCTCTAGAGAGGCCTGAAGCTATATTGAGAACTACATTTTTCTAACTCCAACTGAAATGACTATTTCTACTTATCAAAGTAAAAAGTAAAATAAAATAAAATAAAATAAAATATTTTATTCAGTGAAGTGTTTTCTAATCACAACAGCCAGAAGTGATCCCTATGTTTCTTGAGTTTTCATTTCATCTCTTCTAGTACTTTCGCTCTGACTTATAATCCAATCATCCATGCCCCTTCTTATTCTATTACTACTAATAGCAAGTATTTTGTGGAATTTTAATGTTGTAAGGAACTTTACCAATATTTTATTAAATCTTCTCAGATTTATAAGCATATGGGTCAAAGGACATGAATAACCAGTTTTCAGACAAGCAAATCAAAGCTAATTACAATCATAAAAAATGCTCTAAATCATTACCTATCTGAGAAATTAAAATGAAAACTGTAATGCATGTGCCTTAAAACTATCAGACTGACTAACGTGACTAAAAAGGAAAAATGATAAATATTGGAGGGGTGTTACCAGACATTCTGGAAAGCAATTTGAAAGCCAAAGAACTTTAATACTGTGTATAACCTTTGATCCAACAATGCCACTGCAAGTTGTTCAGCACAAAGAATGAAAAAAGGAAAAAATCAATTCGTACAAAAATATAACAGCTCTTTCTATGGTGCTGAATTGGAAATAGAATATGATTATACTATAAAAAGTGATGAGCAGGATGCTTTTTTTTAATTGATATTTTATTTTATTTATCGAACTACATGATTACATTGCCTTCCTGATTTCATGGTCTTCTTCAAAAATGAAAAACAAGGGGTGGCTAGGTATGCAGTGGATAGAGCACCAGCCCTGGAGTCAGGAGTACCTGAGTTCAAATCCAGCCTCAGACACTTAATAATTACCTAGCTGTGTGGCCTTGGGCAAGCCACTTAACCCCATTTGTCTTGCAAAAAAAGGATAAGCATTATCATCATCATCATCATCATCATCATCATCATCATCATCATCATCATTATTATTATTACTATTTTATCTTCTCAATCAGCTAAGATATAGGTGATATTATTATCCTTATCTTACATTAAAAGAAACTGAAGCAGAGGTAAGATGAAATGTCCAGGATTATGTAGCTAGCAAGTAATTGGGGATATATTTGACTCCAGGTCCATTGCTGAATCCACCACATCACTGGACTTGCCTCTGCCTATTTGCATAAAATAAGTTGAGAATTGTGCCTTATTTATCTTTATAAGTCCTATAGCAGCTAGCATAATCTCTTGTAAATTCTCAAAAACTGTTTTGGTTGAATAAATGCTTTACATAATTTCCAAGCTCCATACATATTTGGTCTTCTTTTAAAAATATTATGTTGGCATTAAAGTCATTACAGATTTAAATTGAATAGATTTTTGGAAAAGAGTTATACTTTCTTCATTAAGTCATTTTGGGACAACTATAAAATGGTTGAGATGCCTACTTAAAAGTTATAAAAATTCTTAAACTTTATTGACCAAAAAGATCCAGATGAATACATGCATTGTCTGACTGTGTCTACATTAAGGGAAACAACAATTTTTGTTCAAGAACTAGTAAACCCATGTGATGATTGTTAGAAAAGTCAAAATAATTTAAATTATTATATGAGATTCTAATAATATCATCATTAAAAAAAATTTGAAAATGACCACAGTTCTATAAAGTTTTTACTTGGTTTCAAGTACCATATTGCCAAGGTGATTCTCAAAATTCAAATATTCTTACTCTGGCATGAATTTTATTTCTACTACACTGTAATGATTTCATGCCTATTTTTCTTAAAAGAAATTCCATATCTTTTTTTAATTAAAGATACGTAAATTTATATGATCAAACTCAATCCACCCAGAACAATGAAATGAAGGAAGAGAAAACTGTGATTATATTGCAACCCTGCCTGCATTTAGGCATTGCCATTGGAAAACAAGAGTTGAAAACACTAATTCAATTGTGTTAGCTAATATGAATGTAACCCAATGATATGCTAACAAGTTTTCCTTTTCTCATTTGTTTCATTCTATATGTTGTTATTATTATGCTGACCCAAATAAATAACATGTATTAAGTTAAAGTCATTCTGAACATATTCAACTATGCCTAAATTAAGTGATGAATTGAAGCAATCATATGAATAATTTGAGGGAAAGTATATTTTACCTCACATATTTGTATAGTTCATTAAGGAGCAATTTTTTTCACTCAACCAAATTCATCGAACACCTACATTAGAAAAACACTGTGGACAGTATTAAGGAATATATCAAGTTAAACCAAGTAACTATAAGAGGAAAATAAAAGATACATTAATGGCATTTTTAAAAATACAAAATCAGGGATGGAGCCAAGAAGGCAGTATGAAGGCAGGAATTCCAGGAAACACATTCCACCCTCAAAACTAAAGTCATCTAGCCAAAATTTACAGGAACAGAACCCACAGAAAGAGTGAGTGATACCATTTCCCAATCCAAAACAATTTAGAAGTTCTTCAGGAAAGCTCTGTTTCACTGGGACCAGGGGTTGGAAAGAGCCACAGGGCAGCCGCCAGAGTAAACCAGCACCAACCTTTTAGGAACAGCCCATGAGGCAGCTGGGTGCCTGAGGGCTCCTGGTCTGTAGAAGAGGAGGTGGTTTCAAGGCCTCCTGTCCCAGGGATCACCAGGAACAATATGAAGGGGTGGTGAGAGAATTCTGCATCACCAGAGTGAGTGTATATTGAGCACCAGCCACAGAACTGCTCTGCACTGAGAACCTGCAGTGGAAATCAGGAAAGCCAGCTTGCACTCCAGAGCTCGTAGCCCACAGATAGTAAGGAGGTTCAGGGTGGGAGGTCTCTCTGCTCTCTCTGGGGCAGGACTCTGTTGCTTGGCCCCACTCAGATCCAGTTTACAGTCTATCATAGTCCAGCAAGGACCCTCCTCACAGATCTAGGGCAGAGGGGAGGGCCTGAATAAAGCAAGAAATCAGTAAGAACCTCTCATAAGACCATGGGGAATTTAAGGTCCTTGTAAAGTGTCCCAAAATCCCCTCAAAATCTTGGAAGTGTGATAAATTAGTCATAGGCTGAGGAAATGAATCTGACCATAGAAAATTACTTTGTACCCATGGAAGATTCAGAAGATGATAGAATTGAAGTTTTTGTATCCAAAACCTCCAAGAGAAATAGAAAGTGGCCTTAGGTTATGGATGAGCTCAAAAAAAAAAAAAAGACTCTGAAAAGCAATTAAAGGAGGTAGAGAAAAAATTTGGAGGAAAAATAAGAATGATGCAGATAAATCATGAAAACCAAATCAGCAGCTTGGTGAAAGAAATACAAAAAGTACAGAAGAAAATAAAATATTAAAAACCAGTTTAGTCCAAATGAAAAAAGGTAACACAAAAGGCAAACAAGGAGAAGAATACCTTAAAAATCAGAATTGGTTAGCTGGAAAAGAAGATAAAAAAGTTATCTGAAGAAAATAACTCCTTCAAATGTAGAATGGAATTAAAGGAAGCTGATGACTGTGAGAAATCAGGAAGAAATGAAACCAAAAGCAAAAATTACTAGAAAATATATAATATCTCATTGGAAAAACAACTGACCTTGAAAGCAGATGTAGGAGAGATAATTTAAAAGTTATTGGGCTAGGGGCTAGGGGGCACAGTGGATAGAAAACTGGTCCTGAAGTCAGGAGTACCTGAGTTCAAATCCAGCCCCAGGCACTTAATAATTACCTAGCTGTGTGACCTTGGACAAATCACTTAAACCCATTGACTTAAAATCAATCAATCAATCAATCAATAAATAAGTGGATTAATTAATTAATTAATTAGTTAGTTAGTTAATTATTGGGCTCCCTGAAAGTCATGACTAGGAAAAGAGTCTAGACTTCATTTTAAATAAATAATACAGCAAAATTGCCCTGAGAGCCTTAAAAAGCATAGGGTAAAATCGAAATTGAAGGAATTCACCTCCTGAAAGAGATCCAAAAAGAAAAACTTCCAGGAATATTATAGCCAAACTCCAAAACTCCCAAGTCAAACAGAAAATACTAAATGCTTCCAGAAACAAACAATTCAACTACTGTGACTCTGTAGTCAGGATTATGCAATATCTGACTGCATCTATATTAAGGGCTCATAGGGCTTTTAATATAATATTTTGGAAGGCAAAAGAGTTTGGTTTACAACTGAGAATCAATTACCCAACAAAATTGAATGTCATCTTTCATGGAAAAGATAGACTTTAAATGAAACAGGGGACTTTCAAACTTTCCTATTGAAACAACCAGAGCTGAACAGAAAGTTTGATCTCCAAGTACAGGACTTGGGGGGGGGGGTAACATAGAGGGGGTGGACAAGAAGGACTAACTATGAAGAACTTAATGATGTTGCACTGTTTATATTCCTGTATGGGAAGAAGATGCTGATAACTCTTATGAATGTTCTCATTTATAAGAGCAGCTAGAAGGAGCATATAAAGATAAGGCACAGGAAGGAGCTGAATATAATAGTATAGTATAGCAAAAACCTGGAGTTAATGGGTGATAAAGGAAAGTACTGGAAGGAAGAGAAAGGTGAGGAAGAAGGGGCTAAGAAATTTCAAATAAAAGTGTTATGAAAAAGCTTTTGCAATGGATTGGAATGGGGGAAGGTGAGAGGGAAAGAGTGAGTCTTCATTCTCATCAGAAATGACTTAGAGAGGAAATAAAATAAAATACACACTTAATAAGGTATAGATATCTTAACCTAGAAAAAAGTGAGAGGCAAAGAATGGGATAAGGGGGAATGAGGGGAGCCAAAGGGAGGAGTAGGTGATAGAAGAGAGGGAACATCATGGGAAAGGGTGCTCAGATACAACACACTTCTGAGCAGGGACAGGGTGAAAGGAGAGAGAGAGAATAGAATAAATGATGGTGGTAAGGAACAGAGTGAAGGGAAATACAGCTAGTAATTGCAACTGTGGGGAAAAAAATAATGAAGCAACTTCTCTGGTCACTATGATGGGGAAGGCAGCTCATCCCAGAGACAGAGCCATTGTAATCTGAACACAGACTGAAGTACACTTTTTTTTCCTTTCTCTCACTATACTTGAGGTTTCTCTGTCTTTTTTAGGGGGAAGAGGGGTTTATGTTTACTCTCACAACAAGATTATTGTAATAATATAAAATAAATTAAACCCCCCCCAAAAGAAAAATGATACAAAATCACCTTTGGAGAGAGGGGAAAAAAAGATATCATTTCTGATTGTTAGGAACTAAAAAATTTTCAAAAGATTTGTGGATATCATTTAATTTGGATAAAATTTCAGTTAGCAGTGATGGAGAGTATGCAATTGTAAGCCTGAGCAATGATGCAAAAGTGAGACACAAAGTTTTCACTAGATTATAAGATGTGTAAAAGAAGCAGTGTGAAAAGCCTAAAAAGTGCAAACAGAGTCACATAATATATGAAGTGTCTGGAAAGAAAAAGGAGTTTGAACTGACTTGGAAAGGTAGTAGACTTTTCGTTTCTATATGAGGATCAGGAGACGATATTGAATTTAGGGCTAAACAGTAGGAAAACAAATCTGATGTTAGGATGGATCAAAGAATTCTTTCATATAGCAGATGACATTCTCAAAAGTATTCATACATGCACATATATATGTAGAAATTAATCAATTACTTATCAAGTGAATATTAAGAGATAGCAGCTTTTATTTTATGTAATATTCTTGCAATATCAAGGTAGTAAGAATTTTAGTATGATTGATAGAAGGTCATGGATGATTTATTGAATAAAATGGTTGGAATCACAAGATGGACCATGAGATGTTCAAATAATTGACAGAACCAGTTCTCTAAAGTCATTGATTATGTAACAGAGAATTTCTGATCTGATTTGCTGGAAAAAGTAACTATAATGGAAAAACTGAAAATTCTGAAGCATTTAAATGTTTTTATCTCAATAAAATATTTTAATGTTACTGAAAAGTAAACTCTTTTCACACTATTTTTTAATTACATAAATTAACTTTTATTTTTGACTGCAGGCTACAGATGTTTGATAATATACTCCTGGTATACTAATGGAACAATTCTAAAAAAAAGGTAAGGAAATAAGAAGGAAATGAACAGAACCAAGAGATCACTATACACAGTAACAATAGCACTGATTTTTAATTAGTTTATTTTTTCTTAATAAGTATTTTATTTCTTTTCCAATTACATGAAAAGATAGTTTTTATATATAATGAGGACAAGCTAGACACTTTCCCCAAAAACTAAGGATTGAAACAAAGATTAACTATTATCACCACTATCATTCAATACTGTTTTAGAAAAGCTACCCTTAGCAAGAAGAGAAGAAAAATGAATTGAAGGAATTAGAAGAGGCATTGAAGAAATAAAATTCTAATTCTTTGCAGATAATAAGATGATATACTTAGAGATTACTATAAAATCAACTAAAAACTACATAAAACAATTAGCAACTTTAGCAACATTGCAGGATATAAAAACACAAAGAAAATACAGCAACTAGAAATAGAAAGAGAAATTCTATTTGAACTGTAGACAACATAAAATACTTGTGAGTCTAATTGCTAAAACAAACTCAGAAACTATATGAAAACAATTTCAAAGTTCTTTTCACACAAATAAAATCAGATCTAAATAATTGGACAAATGTTTATTGCTCATGGATAGGTTGAATCAATATAATCAAAATGACAGTTTTACCTAAATTACTTATTCAGTACCATTTTAATCAAACTAACAAAAAATTATTTTAGTGAACTAGAAATATAGTAATGAAATTAATATGAAGAAACAAAAGGTCAAGAATATCAAAGATACTAATGAAAAATCCAATGGAAGGTGTTCTAATTATACTAGTTCTAAAATTATATTACAGAGCATCAGTCATCAAAACCATTTGATACTTGCTAAATAAACAGAGTGGTAGATCAATGGAATAGATTAGATACAAAAGAAACAGTAATAAATGAATACAACAATCTATCATTTGAAAAATCTGAAGACTTCAACTTCTAAGATAAGAACTCATTATTTGACAAAATTGTTGGGAAAACTGAAAAATAGTTTGGCAAAAACTAAACATAGATCAATATCTTATACCTTATACCAAGATAAGGTTGAAATGGTTACAGGATTCAAAATAAAAGAAGTATAAGCCTGTAAGGAGAGCAAGCAATAGTTTATCTGAGTGAAGTGAGCAGAACCAGAAGAAGACTGTGGACATTAACAGCAAAACTGTGTGATAATCAACTATAATGAATTTACTGATCTCAGCAATAAACTAATCAAAGACAGTTCTAAAGGATTTGTGTTGGAAAATACTATCCACATCCAGAGAAGGAACCCTGGAGTCTGAATGCAGAGTGAAGTGAATTATATTCATTTTTTTTTAAATTCGCTTTAAATTATATGTTTGTATTTTCCCTCTCATCATTTTTCCTCCCTTTTGTTCTGATTCTTCTTTCACATGATTAATATGAGAATATATTTAACTTGGAGCAGCTAGTGGTGCAGTGGATAGAGTACTGGCACTGGATTCAAGAGGACCCGAGTTCAAATACAGCTTACTTCATTCTTATTTAATCACTTAATACTTACTTAGCTGTGTGACCTTCCACACTTCACTTAACCCCACTGCTCTGCAAAAATAAAGACAGGAAATTTACTTATATCTATATTAAACTGCTTTCTATCAGAGGGAGGTGGGAGGTAAAAGAGGGAGGAAGGAAGATGTAAAATTCGAAACCTTACAAAAAATAGCTGTTAAAAAACTATCTCTGGATGTAATTGGAAAAATAAATAAATTAATTTTTAGCAAAAAAGATAGTTTTCAGAATTCATCTTAATATGATTTTGAGTTACAACTAAAAAATATTTTGAATTCTAAATTTTTTCTCCCTCTTTCCTTAAATTTCTCTCTCCCTCTGTTGTCTCCTCCCTTCTCAAAACAACAAGTAATCTTAATTAGGTTATATATGTATAATTAAGCATATATATTTCCACATTAATCATCGTGTGAAAGAAAAATTCAAATAAAAGAGAAAAAAGAGAAAAAGGAAGAATATGAAAATACTATACTATGTTTCAATCTACATTCAGACTCCATGGTTCTTTCTCTTGATGTGTTTAAGCCATGTTCCCTCATTAGTCTTTTGGAATTGTCTTAGTTCATTGAGATTCTGAGAACTGTCTGTAATAGTTGAACATCATGTAATTCTATTTTCCTTTTTCCTTTGTTTCTGCTCACTTCACTCAGCATCAATTCATTGTCTTTCCTAATATTTTTAAATCTACCAGATCATTATTTCTTATAGCACGATAGTATTTCATTATATTCATATACCACAATTTGTTCAGCCATTTCCCAATTGATTGATATCTCCTCAAGTTCTAATTATTTGACACTACCAAAACAGTTGCTATAAATATTTTATTCATGTCGATCCTTCCCCCCACTTTGTATCATCTCTTAGGGATACTGACCTAGCAATGGTATCGCTAAATCAAAAGATTTTCATAATGTTATTACTCTTTGGAAAATTCTAAGTTGCTCTCCAGAATGGTTGAATCAGTTCATAACTCTACCAATCCTATATTAGATTTCCAATTTTTCCATATTTTCTCCTACATTTATCATTTTCCTTTTTTGTAATATTTGTCAATCTGATAGGTGTGAAGTGATATCTCAGAGTTGCATTTCTTTAACCAATATTGATTTTGAGCATTTTTTCATATGACTATAGATAACTTTAATTTCTTCACCTGAAAACTGCCTGTTCATATCCTTTGACCATTTATCAATTGTGGAAAGCAATATTGCTTCAAGAACAATTTTGAGGAATTAAATCATTTTGACTATTAGGAATATCCATATTAATTCCAAGGGAGCTATAAAGAAAGACTCTCTCTGCATTCAGAGGAAAAAAATCCTGATGAATCAAAGTAGGGCTAAACATGCTTATTTGTATCTAATGGTAGCCTACAGTGCAGGGAGAGAGGAGGGGAAATAATAAAAAAAATAAGAAAGTTATGTTATAACTTCATTATATATTTTTAAAAAGAGCAAGTTGTATATAATAGTGCTATCATCTTTTCCCCCATACTATTAGGTTATAGAAATGCTTGCTTTATTTCTTAAGTTCAGAACAGTTAAAAAAATTTAAAAGAAAAGAAAATGAGTTTAGTTTGTTCTCAATATGCCCACTCTTTCTTGATGACCACATATTCTCTTTCTTCCTTAAAAACCATGGAATGTAAGTATCTTGAATTATTAAATATGAAGTATTTAATTCATCTTACAGACAGAAATATTGGAATTGTCAGCAAAATTTACAAATGAATAAGTTAACAGATGAGCCATAGGAAACCAAAATTAACTTCTAGGCTACTACTATTACTAATAGCCAGCATTTATATATGCTTTCATGGTTTTTAAAACAATGTATATGTGTTTATATACATTGTTTTGAATATATAGTATATATTATATTTATTCTCATCACATCCCTGAGAGGTAATTGATATTATTATCCACATTTATACATGTGAAGAAATTAAGATAAACAGTATTTAAATGACATTCAATCTTAAGTCATATAGTAAGTTCTGTCATACAATTTGAATTTGATTTGCTCTCTCTGATTCTGATACAGTTATTTATCAACCATCCCTAAGTGACAATGAATAATTAGGATCAAACTGATGGGATGAGGGGCAAAGTCTTGATTCTGTTCTTGGTTTTAACTCCTTGGTAGAGATTGAAAGTCAGTAAAGCCTTCAGTAATCACCTCCAAAGGAGGCAGTGTCAGTTGATTAGCATTAATTTAATGACAAGTTCTATCATTGCCATCTATCAACTTGCCATCAGCTATGTACAACAAGATATGTACAGGATAAATTGGGAGTAAACTCCAAGGGACGTAGACAAGGAATATTAAGAAAAGATTGTTGCAGAAGGTAGGATTTTAAGTAAGTGAGACTTGAAAAAATGTCAGAGAAGCTAAGTATATATAATATTGAGGGAGAGAGAGAGAGAGAGAGAGAGAGAGAGAGAGAGAGAGAGAGAGAGAGAGAGAGAGAGAGAGAGAGAGAAGAGGAGAGGAAGAAGTGATACCTAGTTTGTGAATCTGGTGCCTGGGGTTAGTGGTTCCCGCAATAGAAATAGGAGAATGGGACAAAAGGAAGATCACATAGCTGATAACTGTATGAGGATCAATTTGAATTCATTTTCCTGATACCTAGCCCATCACATTGTCTCTTATGCCACCTACCCACCCCTGAGTCTAGATTATTAGAATTGAATCTTCTGCATAAAGGTATTTAAATAATGGAAACTGATGAAATCACCAAATGAGAAAATATAAAGGGAGAAGAGAAGAAAAGAAAGCACAGGACAGAATCTTGGAGAACAGCTACTAAACAAGTCATAGTATGGATGAAGATGCTGAAGAGGAGACAGAAGAGTGTTTTAGAAAGGGAGAAGAACCTGAAAAGATCAGTCAGTATTAGGCGCTGATGAGGTCATTCTTGATCACATATTCCAACAATGCATGTATAGATGACAGTCAATGAGAAGGCATGGGCAAAGGAGATGGAATATTGCGTTCAAGAACATGCAAATAGACAAGGTCTGACTCAGAGGTATGTCATAAAAGCAAGCAAAGACTTATTTTATTTAGTTTTGTACAGAAATTCACTCATTACTAAAACCAGAGTAATTAATATCTTTCTGATTCTACCTAACGATAATTTTTATTCTGCCAAAGAAAGAAGAATCTAGGAAAATTATACTCTAAATCTGATTATTTCCAATAGGCAAAAACTGGTCAATGGGGCAGAAATGATGATGACTTTAAGGAAAAGTGACAACTCATTCCTAGAATTCCTGAGAAGAGAGAGGAAAACCAATCATAGACTAATATCCATCCTAAAGTTACTAAACAACCATGAAAAAATAACTAAGAGAATAGTGCAGCAAGCCTCAATTTTAGGGAGGATGTGTGACCTGAGCAGTAGAAACAAGAGTTAGATATTCTAAAAGGCAGTGGTTCAAAAACTTACTTACATTCATAAGAATATGGAGCAAATTTGTTTAGAATTCATGAGAGAGATAAATTGAGAAAAGAGCAAAGCAAGGCAGGCAATTGGAGATCTCACACAGGCTAGAGAAGTCTCAGGTTCTTTTACTTTTTAAAATTTATATTCATATCTTTTTAACATTCACTTTATAAAATTTTTAGTTCTTTTCCTCCCTCTTATTCTTCCTCCATGTGTTGCAAAGACAAGAAAAATGATAACAATTGTTCATGTGAAATCATGAAAAACTTATTTTCCTATTAGCCATATTGCAAAAAAAGGCAAAAAAACCCAACAAATTTTAAAAATATCCTTCAATATGCAGTCAAACTCCAACACTTATTTATCTGGAGGTAGATAGCATTTTTCATCTTAAGTACTTCATACTTACCTTTGATTATTGTATTGAACAGAATAGCTAAGGTTTTCACAGTTGATCATCCTAACGATGTTGCTAGTACCAAGTACAAAGTTCTGTTTCTCCTCACATTGCTTTGTTTTAGTTCATATAAGTCATCCCAAGATTTTCTGAAATCATTCATATTTCATCACAATCATTGACTTCCAATACAATAACATTTACTTGTTCAGTCATTTTCCAATTATGTGTATCCCCTCAATTTCCAATTATTTGCCTTGTCAAAAAGAACTGCTTAAAATATTTTGTAGATATAAGTGTTTTTCCTTTTTTCTTGGATCTCTTTGGGATACAGGTCTAGTTGTATTGTTGTTGGCTAAATATTATGCATATTTTATAAACCTTTGGAGATTGTTCCAATTGATCCCCGCATTGGATCACTTTACAACTCCACCAATAGTGCATTTTAGTCTCAATTTTTATACATCTCTTACACTGGCATATTTTTATTTTTCTATAATATAAGCCAATCTTTTAAGTTTAAGGTGATATCTAACTTTTGTTTTAATTTGCATTTGTCTAATCAATAGTAATCTAGAACATATTTATATGATAATGGGTATTTTTATTTCTTCTTTTGAAAACTGACCATTTGACCATTTTTCAAATGAAGAATTACTTGTGTATTAGAGAAGACACAAGAAAATACAATTCTATGTGTATTAGAGAAATGAGGTCTCTATCAAAGAAACTTGCTGTAGAATTTTTCCCTTGATTTCCTACTTTCTTTTAGTCTTGACTACACTGGTTTTATTTGTGTGAACATGTTTTAATTCAATATAATAGAAATTATTCATTTTTACTTCATATAATTCTCTTTTTTCTCTTCTTATTTATAAATCTGACCAGTAATATTTCCCATGCTCCTCTAATTTGCTTATATCACTAATTATGTCTAGATCACATGCACATTTTGATGAGTATTTAGCTATATAGTGTGAGATGGTCTATGCCTACTTTTACCAAACTTCCTAGTTGTCTCAAAAACGTTTATCAAATAGTGCTTGCATTCTTGTTGCAAAAGCTTGTCTCTCTGGATTTATTAAACACTAGGTTTTCCTTTTACCCTCCCCCCACCCCGGATCCAATATAAGTCATGTTCAAAAAGTCTATAATGAGGTAGCATATCATCAAGAAATACTACAACAGCCTGGACAATTGCTCCACAATCAGAAATGTGTAAAGAAATCACCATTATCCCCCAGGAAAAAGGTCCTCAACAAAATCAGAAAATATATTAATTAACCTATGAAACTGATTGTAGAGGGCTTCTTTGGGAAGACTTTCCATCAGAAGAAAGAGAGATGAGGGATGACTCTGTCTCTGAGGTCTTCAATTTGCATCAGCAGTTCATTGAAGTAGATCCTGATACCAAAGAAGTATTGAAACTCCTAGACTTTGGCAGCTTATCCAACCTGAGTTACCCAGCACACAATTAGGATTAATTTCTAATCACGAAGAGGAACTGTTCAATATTTTCTTTTGCTTTCTTGCCAATAAACTTGGAAATCCCTAAGGAAAGTTTGGGAAAACAAAATGCTAGATTACTGAAGTCATTTACTACTGTGTACTATGCACCTAATCAATTAATTCCATTGATGCATCGCTCCATTTCATATTCAGTACCAGATTGTTTTCAGTATTATGACACTGTATTACAATTTGAGGTCGTGCTGTTTGGTCACCTATCTTCACATTTTATTTCATTAATTTTCTTGATATACTTGACCATTTGTTTTTTCAGATGAACTTTGCAATGATTTTATATATAATTTGATTGATAGGGCATGGCATAAGTAAATTAATATAAAATTGTTATTTTTTATTTTTGATCCCCTTATCCATGATGAATTAAAATTTCTTTTTATTAGATCCATATTTTTATGAAAAGTATTTTGTAATGTTTTTTGTATTACAAACGTTGGTTTGTTAAAATTGATTACAAATAACAAATATTTGTAATACTTGTTGATATAATTTCTTGGTTTCTTCTGGTGGATAGAATCACAAGTATTTGCATCATTTACAATTATTTTAAATGAAATTCATCTTTTGCATCTTCCTGATGACCTTTGCTAGTAACACATAGAAATACTGATGATTTATGTGGATTTCATTTATATTATGAAAAATATATTCAATTTGTCAATTGTTTCTACTGGTTTTTATTTGATTCTCTAAGTATAGTATCATTTCTATGGCAAAAAACTGAGAGTTTTATTTCTTCATTGCCTAGTCCAATTCTTTTTTTCTTTTTAATGCAATAACTAGTATTCCTAATACAATACTGAATAATGATGATTATAATGGGGATACTTGCTTCATCCAAGTTTGCACTGAGATGGCTTCTAGTTTATTCCAGTTATAGATAATGCTTAATGATGGTTTTTTAGATAGATATTACTTACTTTAAGGAAAGCTCCATTTATTCCTATGCTTTAATATTTTAATAGGAATGATTTTTTGTATTTTGTTTAAATCTTTTTTTATGTATTGAGAAAATAATGACTTTTGTTAATTTTTCTTAGAAATTATGTAGAAAGTTGTTTTATTAAACTGAGTGAGGAGCAGCTAGGTGGTGCAGTGGATAGAACACCAGGCCAGGAGTCAGGAGTACTTGAGTTCAAATACAGCCTCAGACATTTAATAATTACCAACTGTATGGCCTTGGGCAAGCCACTTAACCCCATTTACCTTCCAAAAAATTAAAAAAAATGAATGAACCCTAAATTTCTGATATAAATTTCACCTAATCATAGATTATAAGTTTTGTAACATATTCTTTTAATTTTTTTAGTAGTTTCTTTAAATTTTTTTGCAGCAATGGTTATTAGGGAAATCGTTCTATGGTTTTCTTTGTCTGTTTTTGCTCTCCCTGATTTAGGTATAAGCATCATTTGTGTAGAAAAAGGAATTTGGTTGGATTCTTTCTTTCACTTTCTT
Source organism: Macrotis lagotis (assembly GCF_037893015.1). Lineage (NCBI taxonomy): Eukaryota > Metazoa > Chordata > Mammalia > Peramelemorphia > Peramelidae > Macrotis > Macrotis lagotis. The sequence goes on from NC_133660.1 coordinate 108,924,624, forward strand.
TTCAAATAGTTTATGAAGTATTGGAATTAATTATTCTTAAAATGTTTGGAAGCATTCAATTAGGGAACTCAAGACCTGTTCAGTCTCTTTTTCTAAGATATGATTTTTTAAGTATTCTATTTTCTTTTTGTTAAACTAGGCATTTGCATTTTTGTAATTATTTTTGCATTTCACTTAGATTATCAGTTTTTCTGGATGATAAATGGACAAAATAGCTCCCAATAACTGTTTTAATTTCACCTTTGTCATGTTGATGAAATCATTCATTCTATTTTTATATTAGTAATTTGGATGTCTTCATTCTTTTATATTGATTTACTCAGTGGTTTATCTATTGTATTGATCTTTATTAGTTTTTTCAAAAAATAATTTCAATTTTATTGATTTCTTATTTGATTTCTAGGATTTACAATTTGGTTTTAATTGCTAATTTTAATTTTTTTCTTTTCCTAGATGTTTCAGATGCTTGCCAAATACATTGATTTCTGTTTTTTAAATTCATTAACATAATTATTTTGAAATATAAATTGTCCCCTAAGTCCTACTTTGACTGCATCCCATAAACTTTGGTATGTTGCTTTATTGTTTAGTATGCATTAATGAAATTGTTGATCATTTCTATGATTAGTTCTTTGACTCTCATGCTTTAAGCTTAGATTATTTAGGTTTCAAAGATTTTTAGCATTTTCCAAACACATTTATTGAATATAACTTTATTATATAATTGTCTGAAAATTTAATACTTCTTTTTTTCTACATCTTGTGCAGTTTTTAATGCCCTATTATTTGGTCATTTCTTTTTCTTAAGGTGCCAAGTATAACTGAGAAAAAGGTACACTGCTTTTTATTTCCATACCCTTTTTTCTCTCTAGAGGTCCATCATGTCTAACCATTCTAAAATTCTATTCATCTTTTTAACTTCATTCTGATTTACTTTGTGGTTACTTTTTCGATTCTGAGAAGGAAAATTTGAAGTCATCTACCGGTACAGTTTTATTATTTCCTCCTCTAATCCTTCAGCTTTTCTTTTAAAAAAATGTATGCTATCCCATCTTATGTATGTATGTTTAATGTTGAAAATATTTCATTTTATATGGCACTTTTTAGTAAAATGTAGCTTTCCTGCTTTTACTTTTTAATTTTATATATATATATATATATATATATATATATGTGTGTGTGTGTGTGTGTGTGTGTGTGTGTATATATTTCTTTTTGCTTTGTCTGAGATCATGATTGCTACCTGTCTCTTTATACTCAGATAAAGTATATCAATTTGCTCCAATACTTTATTTTAACACTGTGTATGGTTCTCTCCATTTTAAGTGTGTTTCTTGTAAATAATATATAGTTGTATTTTGGTTTCTAATCCATTCTCCTAACTACTTCCATTTTATCAATGAGTTCCTCTGATTCACATTCACATTTGTAATTGAGATTTATTTTCTTTTATCCTGGTTTTTTCTTTGATTATATATCTCTCTCTCCTTCTTCAAATGTTTGTTTTGCTTCTTATTACCTCCTCCCTTAATCAGCTCTCCTTATCCTCTTCCCTTATTATTTGGGTAAGATGCCTTTCTACATCCCTTCTACATCCAGTTGAGTGTTTATGCTATTCCCTCTTTTAACCAATTCCAAAGAAAAATAAGGCTCAGCAATGCCTGCCACCCCCCTCCAATTTTCTTCTCCACTTTAAGAGTTCTTTCTTGCAGGTTTATTTTGTGAGGTAATTTTCCTATTCTCATTCTCCCTTATACCTTCTCCCAATATATCCCTTTTTCTCATCTTTTAATTTATTTGAGGGGATTATCCATCATAATCAACTCACCCCCCAAAACCTCTGTTTATATATAGCTTATAATTACTTAATATTGACAAAGTTCTCAGGAGTCAAAAGTATCATTTTTTCCGTGTAAAAATATAAATAGTTTAAACCCTTATGATTTCTCTTTCATATTTACTTTTTGATGCTTCACTTAAGTCGTACATTGAAGATGAAATATTCTATTCAGCTCCAATATTTGAAAGGCCTTTTTTCATTAAATATACATTTTTACCATGAAGGTTCTACTCAGTGTTGCTGGGTAGATTGATCTTGATTGTGATTCGAGTTCTTTTGATTTCTGAATTATTATATTTCAAACCCTCTAATTCTTTAATATAGAAGCTGTTAATCTTTCTTGATTTTGATTGAAACTGCATGATACTTGAACTATTTCTTTTTGGTGACTTGTAATATTTTCTCCTTGACCTGAATATTTTGCTATGTGGCTATAATACTCCGATATTTTCATTTGGAGATCTCTTTCAGAAGTATATCTTTAGAATCTTTGAATTGCTATTTTGCCAGCTTAATCTAAGACACTGGAACCACTTTCCTTCATAATGTGTTGAATTATGATGCTTAGACTCTTTAATTGATCATGACTTTCAAGTAGTTCAATAATTCTTAAATTATATCTCTTTTATCTCTTTTCCTGGTCAGTTATTTTTCTGATGAGATAATTCACCTTGTGTTTTTCATTTTTTTCATTTTTTATTATATTTTTTCATATTTTTTTATTTTACTCATGGAATAAAGAATTTCCACTTGCACAATTCTAGTTATTAAGGAATGTCTTTCTTTTGTGAACTTTTACACCTCTTTTCTTGCCAGTTGGCCAATCCTGTTTTTTCAAGTTCTTTTCCTATTGAATTTTTTATAACTCTTTTTCTTTTGGGGAATTCTATTTAAGTTGTCATTTTCCTCAGTATTTTTGTGACTCTTTTACCAAGCTGCTGGCTCTACTTTCATGTTTCTTTTGCATCACTCTCATTCCCCCCCCCATTGTTTTCTTTACTTCTTTTATCAGTTTTTAAAAATTCTTTGGGATTTTTTTTAATTCTTTTTGAGAAAAAGAGACTGGGTGGTAGCATAAAGGCAGAGACTGTCTGCCAATGTTCTCCTCTAACCTCTCCAAATACCTATAAATAATGACTCAACAAATTCTAGAGCAGCAGAACCCACAAAAAGATGGAGTGAAACAATTTTCCAATTCAAGACAACTTGAAGGTTAGAGAAGAACACAATCCAGCATAGGTTGGCCAGGGCAGATCAGAGTCCAAGCAAACCAGCAACAAGTTTCTGGGAGACTGAAACTGTGGCATTAGTGGCAATTTCTAGACCTCTCAGCCCACAAACATCAAAGACAACATTAAACAAGAAAGGTCTATTGCATCAGGGTGAGAGAGAAGTATGGTCCAGTATAGACAATGCCAACACAACCTTGGTCCCAACAAACGAGGATCAGGACTTGGTAGCAGCTGCTTCAGAGCTCTCAGCTCACATATGTAAGAGAATCGAACAGTGGGCCAAAGAGTTTGCGAGAATCTCTTGGCTAGCCTTGAGGCAGGACTCGCTTTGCTCATACGCAGATACTAGTCACAATCCTGAGTGGCATCCCAGGGTGAGGAAGAGCAGGGGCACACCAGATGTTGCTGCTGCCAAGGAGCAGAGACCCTCTTCACAGATCTAGGGCAGGAAAAAGTGTATTTGTCCTCACTCACAGATCAGATAACAGACAAAGAGAGTAGAATACACACCTTACTAGAATCTCTGAAAAAAACTTGCATAAAATTCAAGAAACTCCAAACTGAGCAGAGCCCTACTTAAACCAAGAATTATTAATCAAGTCACAGGTTTGGAAAGAGAACAAACTACAGGGGAAAAAATCATTACCACAGAAAGTTACTCTGGTGACAAGGGAGATCAAAATGATTTTATAACTAATTCTTCCTTTCTCAATGAAAATATTGGGGAGGAAAGAAGGGAGCGATGTGGAAGCAAACATAAACAAATTATTTTTGCATGAAACTGGGAAAAACAAAATACTAAAGAGACATTAAAATAAATAAATGAACAAATAAATGGATATATAAAGTGAATTTATTTGAGTTTTTCCAGGAAATTTTGTTGAGTTTATGTGCAATTTCTGTTTCTCTTTGAGACTTTGTTTATAGATACTTTTATATGATAGACTTTCTGGATTTCTTAATCTTCCCTATCACCATGTTTATTTTATGATCAGGTTTTTTTTTTAATTTCTTGCTCTTTTTTCCCCAGTTTTAACTTTATGTTAAAATTGGACTCTAGTCCTGGAGGCATGATTAGGCCTCTTGCACCTGTGTAGGACAGGACTTTTTTTTTTTAACTTCGAACTGCCACTCAAAACTGCAAATGGGCATTGTATCAGGGTGCTACACCTAGTGCCATCAAAATATCCCCTGTTAAATCTTTTGAATAGATGTCTGATTCTCTCACTCTTTCTAGTATGAAAGCTTATGAGCTGCTCTGGGTCTACCCCTGCTCAGTGTCAGACCTTTTTTGGTCAACCATTTTAGTTGTCTTGGGCTGGAAATATCTTATCCAAACCTTTGCTGGATATGGTATTCCAGAAGTTAATTTAGGGGATTATTTTAAAATTGTGTGGTGGGGCATCTTTGGGAAGGCACAAGTGAGTTGTTGCTGTATTCTGGCATTTTGACTCCCTTTAAAAAAAACTAAACTTAAAAAATTTGAGCAGGAGATGTAAGAATATATATGAACTCATCTAGAATGAAGTAAAAAGAACTAGGAAACTATAGAAACTGACATTATAAGTAAAAGCAACAATAAAATGAAATGAAATATTGTATAATTATATTGTATAATACTATCCCTAAAGAAGAAATTAGAACAATGAACCTCCCTCACTTCATTTCAGAGGTTAAGAAATATATGTAAGTAATAATTCATATACTTCCAGGCAAAATAAGAAAAAAAATTGGATACTGAAAGTATATATGGGGATGATTGATATAAGAAAAGATATTAATCAAATTTTGAATGATGAAGAGAGCAACAGAAAGATAAGAAAGAGAAAGACAGAGAAACAGAGACAGAGACAGAGAGAACAGAAGACTTCCAGTTCATTTGGATTTCATTGTAATTAGAATTTTAAGGAGAATAAGAACAAGAATCATACAGTGGGGTTCAGCATAGAAAAAAAATTTGCATCAATGAAGGGAATATTCATATCGGAGAGATGACAGATACATTGAAGTTTCGTAATATACACAATAACAGAAAGGGATTTAATCTTTTTTAAAGACTACTATAGTAAAATAGGTTTTAAAATATTGTATAGGTATAGGAAATTGGATTATCTGGTCTAAGGGATAATTTTTCTCTCTGTTCCATTGCCATCTCCTACTACAAATATAGACAGATGCCTTCATTTTAGCAACCCATTGCCCCAGAGATAATTAAGGAGTAAAGCTGATCAGCATTCTCTCACTTGATTACCTAACCACATCCCTATCTTTAATACAGGGAAAGAATAGAGGTTTTGATTGACACTGGGAGATGTGAATATTCTAAGAAAAACATCAATTACTACTTAATAAAAATACTTCATGGAGAACTGAGGGGCTTTAGGAAGGAAAGACAAGGCAGTCTCAGAGAGTTACATCTGTTCCTATGTAGTCTTCACAGGGGGAAGTACAAGATTGTATAGCGACTAGAAAGTTAAAAAAAGAATTAGTATCCTATTATCCTAAATTTTACTGAGAAATATGCCCACCATTATTACTTTGATTCTATAGTCCCATGAACATAGAAAGAAGGAAGGAAGAAAGAAAGGGAGAAGGAAGGAAGGAAGGAAGGAAGGAAGGAAGGAAGGAAGGAAGGAAGGAAGGAAGGAAGGAAGGAAGGAAGGAAAGAAGGAAGGAAGGAAGGAAGGAAGGAAAAATTACTTTATTAACTTGTCATTCAAAGGGAGAATCCCTTCATTTGTCTGAGGTCATGGTATGACTCATTTACTGAAACAAATTTCAAGTTGTGAAAAAAGGAAAAAATATTTTTCACTTTATTATCTGGGCAAGGGGAGACACTGTTTATGGACCCAGATGTTGTCTTAGTCATGAATTCTGTCAAACTGAACACAGAATGCAAGTGTTGTTTATTACCAGGAGCTTACAATATTAGTCATTATGAATCACTTGTCATGAAATTGGGATGTGTGACATGTTTTCTTGTGATAATTTTTAAGATAATTTTCAAATTGCTGTACTGTGTATGGCTACTGCCTTTGTTAAAAAAGAGATGCAATTTGCTGAGATGACTGTAATTACAGGAAGTTTATAATGTCAGTTTGTCCTATTCCTTAATTTTAATAATCATTTACTGGAATGTCAGCATTTAAAGCTCATGTAACAACCCCATTTTTAAACAATAATACTGCAGAGATGGAGGGCAGGAATTCTATTGACAAATTAAATATATGCCAACAAGGGAAGTCTTGGTGGATAAGTATGAAAACTGGAATTAACTTATGCCAACAGATTTACAATACCATCCCTAGTCATCATCAATAACTGTTACTTTTTAGTCATCTGAGTTGACAGAAATAAAATGTCTGTTATTTTTGCTCAGTCCCAGATTTTTTTTCTCCCCAGGAAGTCACCAAGTCATAAATGCTCATTTTAAATACAGAATGTGCTAGAATAAAATGGAAAAAGCTCTTTTTTCCCTTCCCAGGGGGACATGCATCCTCTTGCCATTATTTATGATTCCATGCTGAGTAATCATTTTTCTTTTTCTGCTGTCCTTCCTATTTTTCTATGTCAACAAATCAATTGCAAATAAAACAGCAGGGTGTGTGTTTGTCTGTGTGTGTGTGTGTATGTGCAAAAAAATGTCCTTAGTTATAATTGATCATAGTTACTGGGGAATGTATTATAAAATGCCTATTTGATGCCCATAGTGTTGATATTTATTTTAACCCCAGAACTGACCTTTTCCTTTAAGGACTAATGCTCAATGCCTAGAATAATGGAAGGAGAGCAAGCCTATCAAGTCTCAATCCTAGCCATCTTAGTGCTCCCTATATTCTCATCCCAGGAACTTTCTAGTCTATTTTGACAAGTATTTTTGTTGTGTTTTCATTAAAGAAAAAGCCACTGCTATCCCATTTAGATTTACTTGGTTTGTTCTATTCTGATTTTCTATTGATTTTAGTTTATTGTCACCAACATGAACTCTCAGAACATTACCAGGGTAATCATTCTAATTACTGGCAGTATTTTAGTTTCAGTTTAGTGACAAATTTCCTGGACTACAGAAAGTCTTGTAAATCACATAAATATTCCCAAAGGAATGTGTGTGATTCCTGAGTATTGGCAACTACACCAACCAGGCATCCCTTTGTTATTACTTACTAATACTCAAAGAAAACCTCAATCTAATGGCACCAAAAACAAGACAAGTCTATACTTTTTGTTTTGTTTTGAAAATATCATTAGATGGAATGGAATGAGGGAGTGTGAATTGAAAAGGATCATACTTATTCAGTTCTTATATTCATGAAGAGTCAAGGGACATAGTATTCATTAAATATTTTCTATTGGACAAGCACTATGCTAAGTGTTTTACCAATATAATATAGTTTCATCATCAAAGCAGCCTTGGAAGGTAGATGTTAATGTTAACTCCATTTTATAGTTGAGGAAACTGAGGTAGATGGAGATTAAGTGACATGCCCAGCTGGCACAGATTGGAAATGTTTAACAAAGACTTTGAACTAAGGTCATCCTGCCTTAAGGCACAGCACTCTTTCCAAGGCTCTGATTATTTGGAATTGCCTTTGTCTGTGTGAAAACTGTTCTGAAATTTTTTCAAATATTATTTTATCATAAATGGAAGACTCCTGAGTATTTTATGTAGTTCATCATTATTTCAAATGGAATTTGTCTTTCTATCTCTTCCTGCTAGTATTTGTTGGTTATGAATAAAAATACTGATTATTTAGATGGGTTTATTTATATCCTGAAACTTAACTGAAGCTCCTAATTGTTTCAATTAGTATGCAATCATTTCTTTTTATGATTTATTCTTCATCTTTTTATTTATTTATTTATTTGCCTAGTGTGTATGTGAACATAAATTTTAGCAGTCATTTTTGTAAAGTTTTCACCTCTCTGCCCTTCTCTTCATCCACCAAAGATAACAAATAATCTAATATAGAATATACATGTCCAATCATTTTGCATATTTTCCATACAAATCATACTGTGAAAGAAGAATCAGAACAAAAAGGGAAAAAAATCAAGAGGACAAAACCAAAGAAAAAAACAAATTTAAAAAAGTGAAAAAATATGCAATGAGCTGCATTTAGATTTCATAGTTCTTTGGGTGCAGTTGGGATCTTTTAGACTGCTTTATTGTTGAGAAGAGATGTCTCTTATAGTTGATCATCACAGTGCAGATATTAAATTGTACAATGTTATTAATGTTTTGCTCACTTCACTGAACATCAATTCTTGTCTTTTAATATTTTCCTAAAATCTGTCTGCTCATCATTTCTTATACCACATTCATATACCACAGTTTGTTCAAGAATTCTCTAATTGATAGCTATTCCCTCAGTTTCCAGTTCTTTAGAACATAAAAAAAAGTTGCTATCAATATTCTGGTCCATTGGGTCTTCCCTCCCCCCTTTTTTGTGATCTTTTCCTTTTATCAAAGGGTATACAGTTTTATTGACCTATGGACATGGTTCCAAATCTCTCTTCAGAATGGTTGAATCAATTCACAACTCAACCAACAGTGCCTTATTTTCCCAGTTTTCTGATACTTCCTTCCCCCAATTACCATTTCCAGTTTGCTATGTATGAGATGGCACCTTAGAGTCATTTTAATTTACATTTCTCAAATTAATAGTGACAGAATATTTATCCATATGACTATACATAACTTTTATTACTTCATCTGAAAGCTGCCTATTCATAACCTTGGACCATTTACCAAATGGGGAAAGATTTATATTCTTATAAATTTGACTCAGTTCTCTATATACTTTAGAAATTGAGGTCTTTATCAGAAACACTGGTTGCAAAAATTGCTTCCTAGTTTTCTGTTTTCCTTCTGATCTTGATTGCATTGGTTTTGTTTGTGTAAAACCTATTTAATTTAATGTAATCAAAATTATACATTTTGCATTTTATATCTATCTCGTCTTTGGTCATAAATTCTCCTCTCTCTCTAAAGATATGATAGTCAAATAATTCTAAATATATCATTTCAATTGTAAAAAGTGATAATTTTGCTCCTTCATTGCCTATTTTTATTCCTTGATTTTTTCTCTTCTTATTGGTAGAGCTATCATTTTCAAAATAAAATTGACTAATAGTTGTAATAATGAACTCCTTGCTTCACATCTTTATCCCTACTACAGATAATGTTTGTATTTTTTTGTTATGGATGGATACTAATTAACATTCACTTTGTTTTTAAAAAATAAATGGATGCTATATTTTATAAATTTTTTAATCTACTAAATAATTGTATGATTTTTGTTGTTTATGTAATTGATATGGTAAATTATCTGACAGTTTTCCTAATAGTGAACTAACCCTGTATTCTTGAAATAGATCCCACCTGGTCATCATATAAGATTTCTTTTTCTTATGTATTACTGAGATTTCCTTGAAAGTATTTTACTTAATTTTTTTCATCAATATACATTTGGGAAATTAAATTATAGATTTGTTTTTCAATTAAAACTTTATAATAAATATATTTGAATTCCTTGGGACTGTGCAAAGATAGCAAAATAGAAAAAATTGAGCTAAATTCTCCCAACATTCTTCATTAAATCACTTTTATATAATTCCTCAAATCAGATTCTTGTTTTACAGATCAAACAAAGGGTCAGAGTAAAGGACTTTTACAGCTCAAGACGACTTAGGAAGTTGGAGAGAGAAATCTATAAATGGAAGGTGGAGTTTGGTCCAAAACTAACCTAGATGAAACACCAATGGTAGAATTAAGGGGAGACAAAAACATCAGCTATATTGGGAGCTCTTAAACCAGAAACTATAAGGGGACAGGGACACTGGTCTGAAAGAGATTAAAGGAGACTACTGTGCTATTATTGCAGACAGGATCAGATGTTCTTTGGTAAATTCTTTACCGATAACCACCTCATCATAGTTCAAGGATTAAGATGAGCACAATTGTGTCAAGCACTATTTTCATCACACTGAACCCTAGAAATAGCATCACTTCCTGGCCTAAAGGAGAAAGACTCTTATGGAGCACTATCATTTTTCTGAGTCCAAAGCAATCCCAGTTCCTGAAGAGCAATATTATTTCCAGTCCCAAAATAACAAGGGCTTTAAGGAGATATATTGATTACTATACTAAAGAATTATGAATCCTTCCTGGATAAAAATAATAGTACAAACCAAAAGAAGAGTGACCACATGTCTTTACAATTCATGCCTGCTTGGAAGCACCAATAAGTCCCAAGCACCCAGTACTAGCTCTGAAAACAGAAGTGTGAAAAATTTTGAAGCTTGATATATCTTCTACTCCCAACCCACTAACACACTGACAATAGAGTGCAAATTTTAAAAGAAAAATTAAAAATGAAGAAATAATACAACCTAAAAATCTATATATTGACAAGGAAAATGAACACAAAATAAAAAAAAGACAATGAGCTCAAAACAACTATAACCAAAGTCTCAAATAAAAAGAAAATGTCAAATAAGAGAAGTAAAGGAGAAATTAAAGCAAAAATGAGAGGAAAGGAAGAAATTGATTTCTCTCTTTTTTCCCCCTCAAGGTCATAAAGCTAAGTAAATATTAAGTCTCTGAAACCATATTTGAACTCAGGTCCTCCTGACTCTAGCGATGGTGCTCTATTCACTGCACCACCTATTTGCTCTTGAAATTGATTAAAAGAAAATAAACAGTCTGGTAAAAGTGACACAAAAATGTGGAAGAAAAACAGAATTGGCCAAACCAAAGAAGATATGAAATTCATTGAAATAAACTACACTAATAAAAAATGGGAGGGGGGGAAATGTACAAAAGCTCATTGAGGAAAAAATTCATTAAAAATTTAAATTGAGCAAGTAATAATGACTCTATGAGACATCAAGAAGCAAGGAATAATTGAGGATAATGAAAAATACTTCATTAGAAAAAATAGTTCATTTTGAAAATAGATTAAGGAAAGATAAAAGATGAATTATTGAACTACCAGAAAGTCAAGATCAAAGAAAGACTCTACACATCATATTTCAAGAAATTATCAAGGGTGTAGAAGGAGTAAGCAGTATTTAAATATCAAAAGTATGTAAATTGGTTTCAAGAGACAAAAATATAAATTTATAAAATATAAAATTTAGGGATAAACTTATAGAAATCTATTTTACCTAACAGGGAAGTAGAAGGGAAAGGCAATATGAGGAAGTGATAAAAAGCAGATGTTGGGATCCTTTGTGAGCATTGTAAATTATCATCACCTGGTGCCTTTGAGCATCAGAACCTTGTTTTGCTAAGTGCCATGGGAGTGGGAGTGGGAGTGGGAATGGATTAGGGTCTGGGAAGGATATTTAAGCACTGTCATTCTGGTGAATAAGCAGAGGACATGGAAATCTTGATGGACTACTTGTCTCCACTGTTATCTTTGTCTCCCGCCCCTCCAATACTCACCTGGGAAAGATTGAGGGAGTCCAGAACTGGGACTGATCAGGTAGATGAAGAAAAATATATTGTTAATAAGAAAGACACTTGAAAAAGAGAGATACATAGAATTAAATAATGGACTGGAGCAAAATGTATTATTCTTCAGCTAAGTAAAAAGGCAGAAGTAGCAATCATGATATCAACCAAAACAAAACCAAAAATAGACTTAATTAAAAGGAATTAAATAGGGACAATAATCTATTAACTATATATATATATATATATATATATATATATAATATATAAAGTGACAGAAGTGAAATTGTAACTTTTATTTTAAAAATATTTCATGTTTTCATAAAACATTACTAATATATATAATTTATATATTTACATATAATATATATTATATTATATATTATATATAATATATTATATAAAATATAATATATTATATATTATATGTAATATTTATATATATTATATATTATATAAATTATATATGGTTGAATTTACTTATGAACCCTTTTGATCCTGGGAATTTTTTCTTTGGGAGATTGTTAATGTGTTGTTCAATTTCTTTTCTAAGATAGCATCTTTTAAGTATTTTATTTCCTCTTCTTTTAATCTGGGAAATTTATATTTTAAAGTATTAATTCACTGTAGCTAGGTTGTCAGTTTTACTGGTATATAACTGGATAAAATAACTCCTAATAATTGCTTTTATTTTATCTTTCCTGGTTTTACATTTATCATTTTCATTTCTGATAACAGTAATTTGGTTTTCTTCTTTTTTAAAAATTAAACTACCAATGGTTTATCTATTTTATTGATGCTTTTTGCAAAATCAGATCTGTTTCATTTTTTTATTCCAAATTTATTAATCTTTCCTTGGTTTTCAGGATTTCTTTCATATTGCTTAATTAAAATTTTTAAAATTGTTGTTTCTTCCATATTTTTAGTTACATGGCAATTCCATGATTTGATCTGTTTTTTTCTCTTTTGTTGGTGTATGCCTATAAAGACATAAATTTTCCTCTATATTCATAAATTTTTGAGATTTTCTCTCATTTTTGGTCTTCTCTTCAATGACATTATTGATTATTCTTTGATTTTTTCTTGACCTACTCATACTTTAGGTTTAGTTTCTTTTATTTTTCAATTAATTTTAATATATTTAAAAAGGATTTTATTGATTACAATTTTACCTTATTATGATCTAAAAGTGATATAGCAGTTTTATGAATTTGGTTATGTATCTTTATGCCCTAGAACATGAACTATTTTTGTGAAGGTGCTATGTTTAGCTGAGAAATATATGCTCTTTTTTATTCCCCATTCAATTTTCTTTAAAGGTCTATTATAACTAAATTTTCTGATATTCTATTCATCTGATTGATTTCTTTCATTTTATTTCACGTTTAAATTTTTCTGTCACTGAGAAGGGAAAATAGAGTTCCCTCACTAGTAGAGTTGTTCTCTTTATTTTCTCCTCTTAATCATTTAATTTTTATTCTACATCATTTGGTAAATATACTTTTGGCAATGATATTATTTCAGTATTTATATTGCCTTTTAGCATAATGAAGTTTCCCCTGCCTATTCTTTTTAGTTATATCTATTTTTGCTTTTCCTTTGTCTTAGATCATGTTTGCTACCCCCTGCCTTTTTTATTTCATCTAAATAATACTTTCTGATCCAATCCTTATTTTAACTTTGTATATGAGTCTGTGTGTCTATCAAGAATGTTTCTTAGGGCAGCTAGGTGGCACAGTGGATGGAGCACTGGCCCTGGAGTCAGGGGTGTCTGAGTTCAAATCCAGCCTCAGGCACTTAATTTTCCTAGCTGTGTGGCCTTGGACAAGTCACTTAACCCCATTGCCTTGCAAAACCTAAAAAAAAAAAAAAGAATGTTTCTTGTAAATAACAAATTTTAGGATTCTGGGTTTTAATCCATTCAGCTATTCACTTCAGTTTTGTGAATGTATTTCATGAAAATCAGCTATGATTACTAATTGTGTATGTCTCTCCATCTTATTTTCTTCAGTTCATATTTCTCTCTCTTTTTCCTTTGCTCCTCCTCTAGAGATTATTTGGCTTGTGACCATAACTTGTTTTTAACTTTCTTTCTTATTATCACTTTGCTCCTTTTTATTATCCTTCTTACTTCCCAGTTGGGCAAAATAAATTTTTATTGCCAGTTGTGTTTATGTATATTTATGCATGTATCTATATGCATATACACATGTATATACAAATTTTTGCAGGTATACATTTACATATATATATATATGTATGTTCCCTATTCAAATCATATTAGATGTTAGTGATATTTAATCATTGCTCATGTTACCCCATCATTTTGTTGTCCTTTGCAAAGATGCTTTCTTATATGCTTCTTTTATGTGTGATAATTTCCCCTATTCGTCCTCTATCTCCTCGATTTCCCTAGTGCTATCCTCTTTCTCACTATTTTTGTACCATCCGAAAATGATTCACACACTACCATACTCTCTTTTTATATATAATCTTTCCAATTACCCTAAAAATGATAAAATTCTTAGAAGTTATTTGAATCATCTTCCCATAAAGAAAGGGAAATAGTCTAACGTTGTTGAATTTCTTGTTATTTCTCTTTCATGTTTACCTTTTTTTGCTTCTCTTAAGTCCCCTATTTGGGAGTCAAATTTTCTATTTAGCTCTGGACATTTCATCAGAAATGTTTGAAAGTTGTTTATTTCATTAAAAAAAATCCAATTTTCTGTTGGATTATATTCAGTTTTGCAGGGTAAGTCATTCTTGTTTGTCATTCAAATTCTTTTGCTTTTCTGAATATCAAATCCTAAATCCTCCATTTCTTTAATGTGTCAGATATTAAATCATGACTTCACAGCATTTGGATTGTCTCTTAGTGCTTGAAGTATTTTGTCTTTGATTTGGCAGCTCTGAAATTGGGGGTTTTAATTTGGAGATCATTTTCAGGAATCAGTAGATTATTTTCATTTTCATTTTATGCCCTAGTTTTGAATATCAGATTAGTTTTCCCTGATAACTTCTTGAAATATGATGGGGGGGGGGTCCTGACAAAAACCTGAAACAAAAACAATTTAAGGCAGGAAGTTTTTAGTATAATCTATTAGCAATACTATCCATTGTCAGTAATAGAGAGGTAAATGGTCCTTTATTGTCTATAGAACACCTGGCAATCAAAGCACTTTTTTGGTAGTTTGGTGATCCATTGATGCAAACTAAACCAATTATATAATTGGTCTATATGAAAGATGATGGGTGGGCTGTACATTTTATTTAATTATTGTGAACTGGGGAAAATGGTCTCCAGAATCCATAGCAATAAAGAAAACACAAATTTGAGCAATATTCTATGAAAAACTCTGTGATTGATATCAATATCAGAAAGACCAAGTGCTGGGCAATAAAAATATCTCCTGACCAGGTGGAGTCATCTTTCATCTAATTTCCTCATCTCCTTCACCTAACAGGACCATATGTATCTCTTAAAATAAGGAAACCTAAACTCTTACAAAATCTACTTTTGAGAGCTATATAAGTAAACAACTCATTTGTAAAATTAATTTTAGTTATTAACTATATTCAATAATTAATCAATTTAAATTTCATTCAAGATTTTCAGGTAATAGAATAATTCTTAAATTCTCTCCTCAAATTTCCAGACTACTTATTTTTTCTATGAGATATTTTATTTGCTCTCTTTTTTCCCCCCATTCTTTTGACTTTGTTTTATTGGATTTTTAAAAGTTTTCATGGACTCAATAGGTTCCACTTGCCCAACTCTAATTTAATAAAATTTCCTCAGAAATTTTGTATTCTTTTTATCCATTTATCAGTCCTTCTTTTAAGCACTCTCATTAAAACTTGGTCAATTAAGATTTTTTAAGATGGTATTTTCTTCAGTATTTCTGTGCCTCTTTTGCCATGCATGCTATGAGACTTTTTTTATGAATTTCTTCACTTTCTTTCATTTATTTGTTTTATTTTTACTCTACCATTTTATTTTTGAAAATAATATTTTGCTTTGACTTCATCTTCTGAGTGTGTGTCTTGATCTTGCCTGTCACAAAGCATCTCTTCATGGTCAGGTTCTTTTTTGCTGTTGTTGCTGTTTACTCATTTTTAAAATCCTATTTCTTGATTTGGAACTTTATGTTAATGTTGAATATTTTTTTTCCTGGAATGGGATAAAGGGAGCATTAACTTCAAACTTCGGGCTTTTCCACACTGATGTTTCAGAAATAATTTAGGGAGGGTTGGAAGGTTGGGATGCTTCCAAGATGTTATGATCTGAGAAAAGGGGTAGTCACTAGTCTTTTGGTCTACATTCATGTTTTTATCAGGAAGGACCCCTACTCTACTGGGATTCAAACAGAGTCTGGTTCTTCAGGGTCCCTGATCCCTTAGGTCCAGAAATGATACTTCACCTTTAGGAATTCCACTACTTCTTGCCAAAAGTGTTGCTCTTGATCTATGAACAATGATTCAGAAGGGGTATAGGCAATGTAGTTGCCAAATAGCATCTGGTTCTTTGTTTAGTAGTAGCAAAGTAGTCTCCTTAATCAATCACTTTCTGACAAGTGGCCAGATACCCTTACTATCTCAGGCTTTAGGTTTAAGGAACTGTTGCAGCTGCTGTCACCATCACCTAACTCCACTACTGAGGTTTCATCCATTTAGGGTCCAGGTCAGCCTCAGCCCTCACCAATAACGTTCTCTTTTCAACCATTTAAGTTGTCTTGGACTGAAAGAATAAATCAATATGATTTGTTGATGGCTCTACCATTTAAAACTAGATTTGAGACACTATATTAAAGTTGTTTGGAAGGTAATGTTAGAAGACCTTGGCTGAGGATTTCTTTTCTCTACCATCTTTACTCCTCTCCTACCAATTTTGGATTTTAGATAGACTAATCCAATCATTCTGGAGAACAATTTGGAACTATGCCCAAAGGACTATAAACTGTACATAATTTTTGACTCAGAAATATCACTACTTTGTCTAACAAAGAGAACAAAGAAAAAGGAAAATGACCTATATGTACCAAAATTATTTACAACTCTTTACATAATGCCAAAAAATTTGAAAATTGAGATGATGCCCATGAATTCAGGAATGCCTCAACAAGATGTGGCATATTATTATGATAGGACATTATTGTACTATAAGAAAAGATAAGCAAAAATGGTACGAAAAACCTCTAATGACATTTCAATCAAAGTAAAGTAAGCAGAACAAAGAAAACAATGTACATAGCAATGGTAACATTTTAATGATGACCAATTGAGAAAGATGATAAAGACTTAGCTACTCCTAGCAGTACAATATTCCAAGACAACGCTAAAAGCCCCATGATAAAAAAATTCTGTCTATGGAAAGAAACTGATAAACTTTGAGTATAGATTGAAATATTCTTTTTTACCTTCTTTATGGTTATTTGCTTCTTCTAACATAGTTTTGCAAATGTTTGTGAAAATATATTTTGCATGAAATTACATATTTAACTGATAGCATATTTTTTGTCTTATTGATGGGAAAGGAAGGGACAGAAGGGAAGGAAGGAAAATTAGAACTCAAAATTTTAAGAAAAAATGTTATAAATAAATTGAAGGAAAAAAATTAGACTAGATTAATCAATATTCCTTTCAGTTCTGAGATTTTATGATTCTCTAAAAAATAGATTGTTATTTGGATTTTTTGGCTTATTCCAGCCTTGCTGAATTTTGAAAGAGTGAATATGACATGGAAACCAAATGAATAATTCCCTACATTACCTTTCTTAATTCTTGTTTCACTGAAAAATCAGTGATACCCAGAAGGGATACTCTCCAGAGAAACTCCCTGGTGACACCCAGAAATAATTTGGCAACTAATTAATTACAGGGCATTAGGGGAAATGAATCTTATTCCATAAAGAATCTTGTTCTTATGGTACTTTGTCCAGGTGACCCTACAGGTATGCAAAATTCTATCTATCTATCCTTCTATCTATCCTATCTATGTACATATGTATGCTTGAATATATACATACATTTATATACATATATAAATGTATGTGTATATATACACACATATCCTTGCCATTTACATTTGGAGAGAGGAAAAAATGTGGATCTCAGACTCATTAACTCACCATATTTAAGCAATTACGTTTTATTTGCCATGCCTGAATTCAGTAAGAAGTCCCTTTTATAACTCAAATAAAGGGAAGAATGACTGTTTTTCAGTCTGAAAGTTCATTTTGGTAGGTTATTTCAAGAAACATAAATCATCAATCAAAAGTGGCTGAATTTAAGAAAATAGATGATTCTGAATTTTATTTGACCATAACTCACTTCTAACTTTTTCTTGCTATTAATAGTCACACTAGTCCCTATTCTATTATGAATGTGACTTTCTACCTGAAAAGCTAAACCTTTTCTAAAAATGACATCCATCTGCAGAAAGAAAACTATTTTCATGTTAAAAAAAAAAGTAGTCAACTGAATGGAGAATCCATTACTATGAAAAAAAGATATTATAAGACTAAAATAATTCATACTTGTCATAACCAGCCAAAATGAGTAGAGAAAATTTAATTGGGCGTGTGGTAGAGAATGGAAGAAGCACAAAAGATAATTCATCAAGGAGCACACTGGTGCCAGAATGGGGTAGATTATCCCCACAAGAGTCCTGGGGTATTCTCCATCCCAACTCTAGGATGTAGTACTCTTGGGGAAAATGACTGTTAATATATTTTGATTTGGTTCTTCTACTTTATGTGCACAGAAATTAGGAAAATACTAACATTGTTTCATGTTCCTTGAAGTATCCAGCAGTAGAAATAATGATGATTCTTAAGGTCTTAGTTGGAAGACTCCCACAACATAGCCAATTGCAGCTGGGCAATGGGGGCAATTAGGAGAAACCTGTTTGATAATGTGATACCAGAGGTATATAGGGCCCAAATAAAAACGTTGGCTGTTAGCCTTTTACATTTTGAACCCAAACATACATGAGTAAGATTCTCTTACTTTCTTGAAATTGAAGTTGTTTGGAATGAAAATAAATTATTCAAAGCACTGTACAAAATGCCATGCAGTAAATCAAATGAGAGCATGCTGGCAAAGTTTACATGAATAGAAAGTAGATTTTAGGGGATAAAAATAAATGAAGAGCTTAGAGGTTGTTTTCAGTGGATCAAGATATCCCATCTTTTTCTTGCAGTAATAAATTGTTAGAGTGTTAAAGTGAAATCCCATAAAAACATAGCTCCTTATTCAACTTTGTCATAAGTGAATTTTTTTAAATAAATAAAAATGTAGTTTTTTGTAACTGAATATTAGGAGTAGACTATTATTTTTATTTATTTGTTTTTACAATGCATCAGATTTAAGTGACTTGCCCAAGATCATACATCTAGTAAGTATAAAGTGTCTGAGGTCTGATTTGAACTCAGGTCCTTTTGATTCTAGACCTTGGGCTCCATCCACTGCACCACCCAACTGTCCTTACAGTATTCTTAAGGGTAAAAAACAGAGAATAGTTCCTGAACATAAGTGTAAGTAAATACCAGAGTGAAGTGTGCAACTGAACATTGTACTCATTCAAAGTGATGACAAATGAATCAAATAAATAAGCTCCATCTTTGCAGATATTCTTAATATTAAACCATAGATGTTTTTACACACCTGGCTAATGAAATCAATTGAAATATCATTTATGAAATGCCTACCACATGCAAGCAATGCACCAGTCTGGGTTCTGAATTTACAACAACAAAAAGAATTCTTCCTTCAAGATGGTTACAGTCTATTGAATGAAAGCATATACACATAGAATTAAATTAAAATATATGCATTATATATTTTATAATATATAATATACTTATCCATGGATAGAAAACAGTAATAGATTTTTAGGTGGGGGAGGGAGTGATATAAAGTGAAAAATGAATAAAGCCTCTTATTTAGGAGGCATTTCCTGAGTTGACTCTTGAAGGGAACTAATAAATCCATGATGCACAGGTGAAAAGGGAGAATCTTATAGGGCTGAGTCAGAGAGACAGAGACAGGACAGAGACAAAGACAGACAGAGTCAGAGGTATAGAGACAGAGACACACACACAGACTTTATATAAATGTAAATACTTGAAATGAATACTGTGTAATATAAGACTCTGTATCAATGTAAATTCTTGAAATGAAATACTGGGTAATATTTTTAGGTAGTAGAATAGTTTAGTTTAGCTGGAAGATAGAGTATGTGAGGAGCAGAAATGAAAAATCTGACTGGAAAGATGGGATGAAATCAAGTTCCAAAGTGTTTTAACTATATATTATACTTTCAATTCACTTGTTTAATATTGCATAGCAATACAAATGATTAATATTTAATAACCATTAATCTCTTATGATTTTGGGGGTATTTATATTGTACAAGTCAAACAATCAGCAATGTCTGAGAGACAATTTGAAAGGTGGCAGGCAATGAAATTAAATGGATATCTTTCTAAAGGCTTGTCAGTCTTGGAAGCTATACACAGTGAGTATAAGGGTTTATATCAGAGTATACAATAAAGATGATCCAGGGAATGAAAACTGAAAAACCAAAGAAGGAAGAGATGGAGAAGTCATCACAGAGCAAATCAGGCTATAGACAAAGGTGATACCTAGTTAAGAATAGTCTTTGGAATTAAGTCTTGGTTTCGATACTTACTAGACATGCAATTCACTTTATCTGTATACCTCAATCTCCTCATATGAAAGGGGAATGATAATATTTACATTACCATAACCACCATCCCTGATAAAAGAAAAGAAGGAATTTAATATACTTCAAAGTATTGTATAAAAGCAATCTATTAAATTATTATTACTTCCAGTCATCAGGAATGTAGTCCTAGAATGATAATTGTTATTATAGTTATGACTACTACTACCAACACCAACAAAACTAATTTGATCAATGCTTCTGCTGATAACATGGTTTGTTGTCTTTTGTTTTTACTTCACGGTCATTTCCAAATGTCTTATGGTAGAGTAGCACTCTTCACCCAACTCCCCCATTTTTCCAAAGAAGCTGACAACTTAACTTATCTCATTAAATTGAAAGTGTGAGAATAGTTCTTAAATCCATGCACTTCCCCTGGTCCATAAATTCATTTCCATTTGATTCTGACAATGTATCTTTATGCAGCACCTTTAACCACTCAGCACAGCCACAAATTGAAAGAATTTTAGCAATATCATCTACATAAGTAAGAGGGGGGGAAAATGAAGAAATGATTTTAGAAATATATAATATGCATGCTTATTTTGGAAGTCACGTGAAATGAAAAATTTCCCATTGTAATATAAGATTATAAACCTCATGACCAACTAAAGATGAGAGACATGAGAAGTAGAAGAAAAAGTGAAAAGGGGGAGAAAAGAAGTCAAAAAGAAAACAGGAAAATGATAGCAGTGTAAGCAGAGAGAAGAAATATAAATAACGATGTATGGATGTAGAATGATTAAAAGCACAGAGCAAGAACAGTCATGAAGCACAGATATGAAGAAACACCAATGAAATTGTAAAGGTAGTCTGTGACCTTTTCTATTAGAAACAAATTTTTCTATAAGCCTCAACATACCTTTATATATTTACTATGAGCTACAGTTGTTAATGAGTGATAATATTAATGCACCTATAAGCACCCGTAGGGTTCTTGGCACCAGAACTTTTTACAACAATAAATAGGAATGTTTCTTTTGCTGAGGTCACTACAGATTCTGTCCTATTGTGGACTTGCTCTATACCTGTAGCAAAAAAGAAAAAGAAATCAAAACATATAAACCAAAAGACACAATTATATGAAAAATAAATATTGCTGAAAATCAACACATTCAGATTCTGGTAATAAAGAAAATATTAAATTGTATTCATTGTAGTCAGTTTACTTAGGGAAGAGATCATAATATATTTTTGAATTCTATAAAATGGTTGAGAATTTTGCTCTTTGTTCTTTATAAAATTGAGTTACACACACACACATGTACATTGTAGAATATGTGTATGTTTATACATAGATATGTGTGTGAATTCAGGATACTTCCAAAATGAAGATATTTGAGCTATTATTGTATTACATGTAGCCAAATATGACTAAACCAATACATACAATTTTTAGGCAATTATTGATTTCATTATATGATAAAAAATAGAATATCACAAGAATAATATATATATATATATATATATATATAAAGAACAAATAATAAAATAAAGGAAAATACATACAATTAGTCAGCATAGAACTACTAGCAGGCACTGTTATGGAAAAAATTGGAATTATGCATGATAAATTAATTTTTTCATAAATTCTGATTCAGTGATTTTATTCATCATATGCTCCCAAGAAAGTAAAAGACAGAGACAGTGTGTTCAATATAAATGAATGAATATATGTATATATACACATCCATATACACATGTATGCAGGTATATTATTGTGTATAAGGTATATGCATATAAATACACATTAAGTGAATTCTTAATATGTTCAAAATACCATGTTAAGTTCCAGAGATAGAAATAAAAAAATAAGACCTTCCTGTTTCCAGAAAGTTCACATTCTATTGAAAAATAAAACAACTAAGCAAGGTTTCATTTGTAAGGCATGTGGGAAGACACATGGACCTCATGGCACAAATGCAAAGCAGAAGGTAATGACAATCATATTTTCCACTGATAAATCACTTTAGTACCTAATTCTGAACAATTTGACAATATCAAGGACATAGTGTTAAGATCTATGTTTTCTGTCTCTTCAGGAGCTGGTGCTTTACTGGAGCAATTGCCAGGATGCATCTTATCCCAGCACAACAGTTACTATCATTATTCTTGAAGCATTGCTATTCCAAAGAATCACAAGATCAAGGTTCTAGACTGTCTATGCTGATTGATATGAAGAGGTAGTGATCAAGTTGGTGGTTTGATTAGCTTGAAGTATACAATATATGTTGTAATCAA